>NC_085141.1:172327821-172628619 GCF_024139115.2 Armigeres subalbatus | reverse complement strand
TGATGCTCGCCAAAACAAAAACGACAGCCATTATTTTTTGATTTATTCTTATCTCATTTGCCATGCCAAACTCCCCTCTCTCTCACACTGATACTGCGTCTCTCTCGGCCATCAAAACTATTCGACACATTTATTCTCTTGGTCTGACAACACAACACCGCCACATCGATGACATGCTTGTTCATGCAAAAAAAAATCAATAGGCGTTTATCCATGCGGAAAGCGGCCAACAATTGCAGATTGTTCTCAACGATAAAGACGCCGGCGGTGATGATGAGCTGCTGGGAAGGTGAGATTGTTTTAAGTTTGTTATTATCTATAAGTTTGGCTTAAGTTTTGTAAAGAGTTACGAGGAGCTATTGTTCCGCAATGTTTTGGTCTTGGTTTTAACTTTTGTGGGAAGTGGCCAATTTGCTTTTTTGTTTTAGTCTGTGTTCTGTAAATATGTTTTCGGGTTGATTAAGGCATTTCTTGTAGATAACCCGTAATGCTGTTGTATCATTTATGTGCAGAGGTAGGCTGCTTGTAAATAATAGTAATGAGTATTTGAAAAGGCAAATGGTTTATCGAAAGTAAAATGCTCCTTGCCTAATTAAACGTGCATGGGCTGATGGCTTTGTTTGTTTCAAATTTTAGTAAAACCCGCTGATCGCATATAACAATTCTTAACAAAATAGATAATCCGTTCATCAAATATGCTATCTATTTTGAACAGCATCATTACTGAAGTATTGATTTAGCTACTTTTTAATTTTGTAGGCTGAGGTAAACGCTACTCTTGGGCAGGAAATCGAACTCAACCTTTGGGATTGGGATCCTGGCTTCCCAGGTGTCCAGAATGACGACTATCTTGGCAGGTGGTGATGGGTTTTAGCTTTCGTTCCATAGTTGATATTTCTTGCTTCGTTCATCCGCCAATTTGTCCATAAACGCACATTTGTAACCAATGCATTATTGTAGATTTTTGATTAAGTCTGAAAATCGTCTCAAAAATGTTTTGACCTTCAATCAGTTCTAACTAAACGTAATAAGCAATATTACGGTATGTACTTATTTTGGGTGAGCTGAAGGAAATAATTTTGTGAAGAAGATTTACTGATTTACACCGAAACTCTACAAAAATGGCATTGCTGCAAAAAGCGGTCATGAGCAGTGTTCGAGTTGATATTAGCGGATTCGTTTTGTCCCCAAATACTAATACTCTATAAATATATGCTGCATATTCTGTTTGAAATTTTAGAATAGATGGCCTTGTATTGAGTTAGAAAATTCATTCACATGTGTGGAAAATTGTGCAGAAGAGTAAAATTAATAATTCCAATAAATTATCAACATCCATATGTTAAAAGTTCTAAAAGATTTTAGGAGCAAAACAAAGATTGTGATTAAGTTATATTGATCTGTGTAATTTAAGAACTAATAAGTTTGTCAAAAAGCTTACAACGAATTGTCTTTATTCCCTTCATGAAAGTCTATGATAGCAACTTTCTGTTAACATAACAATACTTCGGCTTAGGGGACATGTCCGGATTAGGCGTGGTTAAAAAACTGGAGAATTTCAGTTCCAAACAAAAGTTAAAAATTCTAAATAAGCTAAATTCCAAAATTCCAAAGTTCCAAAGTTCCAAAATTCCAATATTCCAATATTCAAAAATTCCAAAATTCCAAAATTCCAAAATTCCAAAATTCCAAAATTCCAAAATTCCAAAATTCCAAAATTCCAAAATTCCAAAATTCCAAAATTCCAATATTCAAAAATTCCAAAATTCCAAAATTCCAAAATTCCAAAATTCCAAAATTCCAAAATTCCAAAATTCCAAAATTCCAAAATTCCAAAATTCCAAAATTCCAAAATTCCAAAATTCCAAAATTCCAAAATTCCAAAATTCCAAAATTCCAAAATTCCAAAATTCCAAAATTCCAAAATTCAAAATTCCAAAATTCCAAAATTCAAAATTCCAAAATTCCAAAATTCAAAATTCCAAAATTCCAAAATTCCAAAATTCCAAAATTCAAAATTCCAAAATTCAAAACTTCCAAAATTCCAGAATTCCAAAATTCCAAAATTCCAAAATCCCAAAATTCAAAATTCAAAATTCAAAAATTCCAAAATTCAAAAATTCCAAAATTCCAAAATTCCAAAATTCCAAAATTCCAAAATTCCAAAATTCCAAAATTCCAAAATTCCAACATTCCAAAATTCCTAAATCTCAAAATTCCAAAATTCCAAAATTCCAAAATTCCAAAATTCCAAAATTCCAAAATTCCAAAATTCCAAAATTCCAAAATTCCAAAATTCCAAAATTCCAAAATTCCAAAATTCCAAAATTCCAAAATTCCAAAATTCCAAAATTCCAAAATTCCAAATTTCCAAAGTTCCAAAATTCCAAAATTTTAAAACGCCAAAATTCCGATTTTTTTTAATTAAAAGCTTATGAAGATCTTCTGGTTTACCTTTAGGGCCATATTCAAAGTTCATTCATAATATTAATTAAAGGTTTTTAGCTCTGCTCTTTCAAATTCTTGCTATTATATCTTGGTCTGAAACATCTCTAGAAACAGCTCAATCACTGTATATAACAATCTCACGCGAGTCTTCTCAAATACAACATTCAAGCACCCACAAAATGCGAAAACTGCAAAACAGGACATCTCTGGCACATTATCAGCAATCAACATCTAATTATAATCAAATTCTATTTCTCGTTTCTTGTCTTTTCTTCTGCAACGTTCCCGTGATCCCACTAACAAAAACTCGCCAACTATTTCAATTAATCCAATCACCCAAACTGAACATACATCCCACCTGAAACTGGATGATGGTCACGATTCGAAATTGACTTCTAACCGTAACCGATCGACGACGATACTTGCAATTATCACCCTATGCGACCTACGAACCCCCGCAGGCTTGTGTTGACGTTTCTCACCAAACCTTGATTGGCATTAAGTTATTCGACTGGGACCGAACCGGCGACCACGACCCCCTAGGCAGGTTCGAAGACAAGTGCTAAGTTCATTTACAATTTCTTGCTTCTGTATAACGATAACTGTCGGAGGATCGTACCACTTCTAATGGACTGCTCTTTTTTCAATTGAACGATTTCTCTACACGCCTTTTAAGAAACTTCTTTCGGTTTGCTTATAATGCATTTTTGTCACTATAACCAAATTTAATCCTTACTATTCTGTGCATAACATTTATTTAATACCTCGAGACCCCCTAGGATTGCTTGCGTAGATTACCCTCAGCATTCTTTTAATTCTTTGAGTATAGAAAGATACCCCTTTGATAGCCAGAATTTGTTTGCTTTTAGTGTTTGATGCCATCTGGTTTTTGTTTTAAATGTTTCACTTTTTTCAATTTTTAGCTTCCGGTGTAGTTGAAAAGGCATGCATAAAAACAGTCATAAATTTTTTAAATTAATAACTATTTTTTCCTACTACCACTTTAATATCACGCAGAGCCACGGTCGAGATCAGCAGTGTTACCAAAAACGGAGAAATTGATACTGTGAGTAATATTTACGTGCTATCTCGGGCACTAATATTGTGCACTAATTCATTTTATATTTTACAGTGGTTAACACTCGAGCAAGCCAAACATGGCTTAGTTCATCTGAGACTGACCTGGTTCACGTTGAGTGCTGACAAAAACGATCTTAAGGCTGCCCTAGAAGAAACGCAACTATTGCGAGTTACGTCAATGAGCACTGCCCTGTTGACGGTGTTCATTGATTCGGCTAAAAATCTTCCGGTAAGTTATTGAATTAGATTTTTTTTTCATTAAGTAAATAGTAGCGCTGAACATTAACGACCACAGAAACCACGTGGTTCGGTTTCCGAACCCTCCCTCCCCATATGTAGAGCATCGTGGTCATTTGCCAATAAGCCTACGTGGTCATGTTGAGCCTACGAGGAGCTTCACATTGTATTAGATTCTTTTTAGCTTATTAGGCTTAGGCTTATTGTCGAATGACCACGATAAACTATGTATGGGGGAAGGGTTCTGCGATCAATCCGCGTGGTTTTTGTAGTTGTAATGCAGCATGGAGTGAACGAAAAGTGTATTGGTGGTTGAGAAGTCTACGAACCTTATAATGCAGATTATCTCTATTCAAACTAACAGCAAGCCCGTCAACAAAGTCAACCAGATCCATATCTCGTACTAAGCGTCGGAAAGAAAACGGAACAGACTAGCGTTCAAATGCGTACCGATGCTCCGGTGTGGGAACAAGGGTTCACGTTTCTGGTAGGAAACCCAGACAACGACACCTTGCAGCTGAAGATTATTGATCAGAAGACCAGCAACACACTAGGCACGTTGACCTACATTCTAAGCGGGCTGATGGAGAAGAACAATCTGGAACTTATGTCACAGCCGTTCCAGCTTCAGAAATCAGGTCCTGAAACCAGAGTTATTATGTCCTTGTCGCTGCGAGTTTTGAAGCGTAGCCGTGACTCAGTCGAAGCTGCTTCCGATAAGACTTCGGTATCCGAAGGATACGGTGGTGATAGCACCTTATCGAGAACAAGTTCTATCAAAGCTGCTCCTTCCGCAGTAGCGGATTCCACTACTTCAGAGCAGGCTGTTGCAAGCTCAATTAAAAGACAAGAATCTCGAAAATCTACAGCCTCTGGTATTACCGACCAAATGTCTATACCGGAAGAACCTTTTGTTGTGTCTACACTCAATACGGTTATGATGGCTACTCCACCAAGAAGTCCAAATTTAAGCGAAAACGGATCGGAA
Organism: Armigeres subalbatus; assembly: GCF_024139115.2. Lineage (NCBI taxonomy): Eukaryota > Metazoa > Arthropoda > Insecta > Diptera > Culicidae > Armigeres > Armigeres subalbatus. The sequence goes on along the minus strand of NC_085141.1, from coordinate 172,623,866 downwards.
CTTCTGCGACGCACTCCAAGCACCACATCGTCAGCTGGATCTGCTGGGTTGGGTCGTATTCAACTAACCATTGCATTTAGTGTGCAACGACAACGACTGCTCGTAATTGTGCATAAAATTAGCAACATCCCACAGAAAGATCCGTCTAATATCCCAGATCCCTATGTTAAGCTGTACTTACTTCCGGGACGATCCAAAGAATCCAAACGAAAAACTAATGTTGTTAAAGACAACTGCGACCCGGTGTTCGACACCACTTTTGAGTACATTATTTCGAATGCGGAGCTGGTGAACTCCGAACTGGAGGTCACTGTTTGCACTCAAAAGGGATTCTTCGGAAGCCCTGTCATTGGAATGGTAAGTGAATATGAGATTCAGAGAACCCGTAGATGACCGATCACAAATCTATTGTTTGTCTATTTACAGCAAAAACTTGTATTAAGTGATCCAGATATTGCAACAGCACAAGGTGTTAAAGCATGGTACGATCTGCTACCGGAATCGAAATTCGAATAAAATGTTGAACAAGCTTCAGTCATAGCTTTAGCAGATTTTATCGCGATTTAAAATGAGTAATTCAGCAAACATTATCGATATCGTATTCGACTTCTTTTTTGTGCATTTTAACTCATACATATTTATTCCTATTATACAAGATAAGCACTTTTTGCGCAATCATGTTCGTCCACAGTTACATTATTTGATATTTGATCGCAGATATTTTAAAATTTTACATAAAAAGCACAGGTAAAATTTGTAGTAAGGCACCATGGTTGAATCCCACTGAAAATGAATAACGATGCAAAGCATCTCTTGCGTATTTCCTAGATTGTAGTCGATATTATCGAACCCCTAAAAGCAGAAAACATGAACAGTATATTTCAAATTGTCTCCAAATCGTGTCAATTAGTAGAGAACAAATCCAGCCTAAGAAACACATACCAAGTGAATGACAAAAATGTACCATAAAACAATCAACAGTTGCCTGGAAAGGAAATCTTTTCTCTCGATTCAAATTCTACAGAACAGTTGTGCTGCCAGCGGCCTTCAGTGTGTAGTGCGGGAAGCATGAGCAAGTTGTGAAATACACTGTAAAATGGATAAATTTGATTCTATTACACGGAGCTTATTGAAACAATGATATGATGCACGGAAGTAGAGTAACTAGTAGCTTTATGCCCATGATAAATTTTTGCTAATATATAACTAAGTTGTGCAAGGAATAGATATTTAAGTCACGTTAAATAAATCATACAAATGTGCTTTTATCTTTAAATACTACTCTGAAATGGATTCTGTACTTGTATTACAGTCAACTATTGATATAAATAAATCGTACTTTCAAATTTGATTTAACTCAGAATTTTGTATTTTTGTACATCAAAGTTTGTGAAAGTTCAAAGGTTAGGTCAAAGACAAACAAACATAACATGTGGAACATTTATCATCAAGAGAACACTAAGGACCCACTGTGTTTACTCTAGCTTGGTCAAATCACGTACCAAATGTCGCTAGTAAGCAAACGTCAAACTCGTACAACATCGAAAAGGACCCAACTATATTTGAGGTGGCATATGTAGCTGCGTGTGTAAACGTACGACAATGTGTGTTATTCAATTTGTGTTCAAAGATGTTGCTAATTTTTTTTTTGTTATACTCGTTTTGTAGCGTACACACGCTCAAACATGTTTGACCAACACAGACTCCACCCCTCGGTCAGTCAAGTAACCACCATTTTCCTCAAACAAACGACTGAAGTGTCAACCTGAGCACCAAGCATCAAACAATATATGGGGTTTGGTGCAACTTCATTACAAACTCTTAAGCATGATTGACTAACTTCGACTCCGCCCCTGACATCTCAAACCAAATCAAACCGCTTTGATTTTTTCCAGCCAAGACGCCAACACACAATTTTTTTTATTTGTATGTTTGTTGTTCAAACCTCATCTGATAGTGATCTTAATGAGGGCGTAGATGCGGAAAAGTCCTTTTGAACATGTCACTTAGGACGTACTCAAGATGACATGAAAACCACATATCTTTTCTAATAACATATAACATATAGAATACAAAAAAAGTCTCGCTTACTTACATAGATGCAACAAATATAAAAACATTGTCAAAATTTTGTTTCTTAAAATTAAAGTGTGGTCAAGTATTCAGGTATCCAGTCCGTAAGGAACGATAATTCTAGACCAACATTTGAAAAGGGCGAAACAGCCAAAATTTATTCCTTCTGATTCTTCATCTATATATAAAGCTATATATGTAGACGAGGAATCAGAAGGAATATATTTTGGCTGTTACGCCCTTTTCAAATGTTGGTCTAGAATTGTCGTCACTCGTCGCGTGTTTCCAGTCCACCTAGAGAGAAAAAAAGACCAAGTAGCAAAACTCTGACAATTGAAAAGTAATGGACAGAAACTCACCTTAATGTTGCTTTTTCAGACGTGGATTGAGTCAGGTTGAAGATGCAGCTGTTTAAGACGGTTCTTGAAAACAGATGCAAAGATGTTCTAGTCAAAAAGCCAGTACACTTTGTTGAAATCTGTGGTTATTGCAGTGATGGGTTCGTTGAGTCCATAGTATGTTTTCCGAAAATCAGTTCGCAATGGATCTCTCGGTCGTATAGTAACAGATGGAGCGTTATAGTTCAGTTTTTCTAGGATGTACGGAGCATCAACCACAGCTAACAATAGTTTCCCAGCAACAAGTGCTCTACTGGACGCTCGTCGATCTTGTTTCATACGAGGGCAAATTTGCAATGTCATTCCACGGTAGTAATCTTAAGGTGGTTATACAACAAAGCCACAAATCAGCCATCTTGGAAACCACGTGTTTTTTCTAGTGATTTTTCAAGAGCACGAATTGAGAGAACCACAACACCCATGGGGATGAAACATCCGTAGATCGTTTGCTTACTTATGCTAATCAATCGACTTTAATTTCAGCATTGTGCGAAAATTATCACGCTAGATTTGAACTGTTGATAATAGGAGTATCAAACAGTGTGGTGAATTTAAAATTCACCACATGGCTTGATTGTATAATCACCTTAAAGCATATTTTGTGAACTTTGCTTGAATGGCTTCAATTCGCCTTATATAGATATCAGCATATCCTAGGGTAACCATATAAATTTTTTCCAAAGGAGGACAATTCACCCAAATCGTAGCGAAAAGGGAGGATGAGATTTTTGGAGCTTTGCGCACTAATGTTTATTGGAAAAAGTTAGTATTTTTACATATGGGATGTTTTCGGGATTTGAGCATGAAAACAAAAATCTCGGCCCCATTTAAAATAGACGGGCAAAAATCCGGCGGACACCCTTAATGGTAAGATTTTAGCTTCAACTAATTTTAAAACCAACAGTGAACAGAATTTTAACAAGAACATTGCATACAATTCTCAAAATTTCTCAAAAGATAACTGACCGAACACAAGATGCTTAGTAAATCAGTAATATTTTTTCTCTTGAATGCCATTGAGAATCACAATTTAAGGCATGTGAATGAGAATGATATCGTTAACTGTTTCAACAAGTTCTTAGCCGAAGAAATTTGAAACTGTTGAGATTTAGACTAAAGAAACTCAACTCAGATTTGTTCAGATTTCTATTCCATTCTAGGCATGGCATAGTAGCTGCTCTTTGCCGCACATATTCAAGAAACATACCGTGCGGTGCGTTCCAAATGCAATTCGGTGGGTGTTTGCTCGTAGAAAATTTTGGGAAGCATTTGCATTTTTCCTAATCCATTTTTCCCAATTCCGATTCTTTTGTTATCTTCGACACCTGTGTTACTGTAACTCAAGCATTGAATTTCCGATATTAACATTGATTTTATTCAAAAACCTAAAGGAAAATATTAAAAAGCAAAAAAAAAAAAACAAATGTGTGCAACGATTAATTTGCGAATGGATCTATGTCGCAGTATTGTTTATTAAACTAGAATGACTACAGAAAAAATTTATAAATTCAACTTTATATTTAAAAACATCTAAAAAGGAGGACATTTTACCGCAAAAGGAGGACATTTGAATTTTAATGAAAAAGGAGGACATGTCCTCCTTTAGGATACCATATGGTCACCCTAGCATATCCCAAGTAACATTTCAGGTTTAATTCCGCTCTATAAGTGTGAGATATGACGAAGTGACCCTCTCTAGATAACCGCTATAAGCCTGTTAAGGCTGTGAACTATTCCACCGATTCGTTTAACTTTTAGTTAAAATTTGACACTTCGATGGTTATTTTCCCATCGTGGTTAAAATTTTACTCCAAAGCCGACCCATTTGAGTTTTGACAGATTAATAGTTATTCGGAGCGAAATGGATTTGGCGCCAATTTTCTCGCGAGCAAAGTTTAACTATTGAACTGTCAAATCTAACCATGCTCCGGAGCAGGGTTATTTTTAACCACGGCGAAATAACCATCGAACTGTCAAATTTTAACTAAAAGTTAAACGAATCGGTGGAATGGTTCACAGCCTAAAAGAGTATTTAGAAATCCTTTATAAATAAACCACCTGCAAAAAAGGGAATTTGGCTGCGGCAGCTGTCAGAAACCTTGCTTTGAAAAAAAGGGAAACAAAACTTTGCAGAAAAATAATAACAACATAAAATGTTGATGAAAATCATGAGGATGACTACTAAATAACTTTATTTTCGGATTGTTTTACAATGTGCTTCCATTGGGATGATGTGCGCGTTCAATTTTATGGTGAAAACTAGGAAAAAAGTAAGATTGAACACCACGCGCTCTCAAAATAATGTAGTTTAAGCCATTATATTTATAATAATTGTAGCAGCAATAACCCTAATCTCCCTTGAATATATTGATATTTCTCCCCAATATATTTCTAATGAAAATCAATGATCAAAAAAGTGTTTTACGCGGTGAAAACATTACCTAATCATGCATGTCAGTGATAAATTTTACCGACTTGAAAATGCTTCTCCATTTTCAATATGGCCACCATAAATTTCGATTAGTAAAATGTTTCTCTTATTAAACACCTTTATAAACTCTTTGCAATGCAAATATTCTTATTGGGGTTACTCATTTCACCACGTTACGACCAAAAATTTTGGTTTTGAAAATAGGATTTATCACGCTCTCCATCACAACTGTAGAGTCGCTCATACGGTCAATAGGCTTTTGACGTTTGAAGCTTTTTAAGCATATTTATGAGAGGTTTATTGATAGCAATAAGATCGACAATAAAACTGCTATTATAAATTGCTATAAGAATTAAATAACTCCAAGAAGCTTGGAAATTGTTACTTGGGATGGGCACCAAACCACACTTGCAGCTTCGAGCGTGCACAGATAGAAAAAGTTGTTGAAATTTACACGAAAGTAATGCACATAAAGGGAATGCCAAAAAGAGCGTAAATTTAAACGATATTATCATCTGAATGTATGCAATTTGTATTGCATTATGTCACTTTTTATACGAATAAGTGTCATAATGCTATGTAAATTGCATACATTTAGGGCGAACTATTTGAGAAAGATCCATGTACGCCCAAAATAGTGTAATTTTCCACGTCTTTATTGTTTACGCGCTGATTACTTTTCATTATTTTTTTCTGTGTGGAACGAACGAAGGAATAGTACAGATTAATATCCAGAAGTACTCCAAGGTCTTTGACGACTGTAACCCGTTCAATTTGTGTTCTGCATATTTCGTAATCCCATACAATAGGTAATTTTTTCCGGTTTAACGATAAAACTGAACATTTTTGAGCGCTTATGGTCATGCGGTTTCTATACGAGCTCGGTGGTCTAGTGGCTACCGCTTCTGCCTTATAAGCAGGAGGTCGTGGGTTCAATTCCAGGCTCGTCCCTTTCCTACTTTGTATTTTTATCTTAGTTCTTTCCGTGTTTCACGTTCTACCAAAACGATTCCTACTGTTATAACCTTCCACACAATCCCAAAACCTACCGTGGCACCTATGAGAGGTCGTAGAGTTTTCTGCATCTTTCTTAAGTAGGTGTGCGGTGCACAACGTCACAAATGGGAACGGGAAATGGATTCTTCCTTCCGGGGGTGCAGTCAAAATGTTGCTACTGGCCAACACTCAACAGGCCAGAGAACAACATGTAATCCATGTGCAAGGCGAACCGATATCCACAAAAGATTACCGGAAGGGTCTTATAGTGGATCGGCTCGCTGGGACACAATGTTGTCTCTTGTTGAGGCTCCAGCAGCGGGATCTTGACTGAGGAAAGCAACAGATTGTCCGTGTGCAGTCGAAACGGTGTCCACATTAGATTACCACTGGTGGGGTCTAATGTGGATCGTATCGAAGGGACAATTCTTGACTGTTGCTTCCTCCTTGGCTTCCTTCGACGATGCTCCGATGAGCGGCAGAACGGGTGGACTGTATGGCAGTGGATCAGCAGCAGCGATCGGCTCTCCGGCAGCAGCGCAGTGGAATCTGGATCGGGAGGTGCTTCTGGTAGAAAAAACTCCGGGTTTCGCTTTTCCTCTAGGTATTTATTCCGTAGCGACAAAATACAAAATCAAAATTCACTGCGCAGCAGCGGCTTTTTTATACATGGTTTGCTTGTTTGTGTGTGTGTCAATTGACACCTAATAAGCTCCACCCATTACGATGGCAACCCCAAAAAAAGAAAAAAAAACCTAACCTGGTGGATGAAGCTTGCATTGGACATGACATACAGGGAAGAGGCAAGACGGTGTTTACAGTTATTTTTCATTTTGGGAATAGGGGAAAAGGGCTATAGCAATGTATGGCTATTGGATTTTACAAATTATTAGGGGTAATGGTTTCAAATCACGTATGGGAAATTTACAAAAACAATACAAAAAAAAATAAACATAAATTACACGTTCGGAACCGAACATTCTCCCCCCGGGCTGATATGTGGATCTGCAGGTGCGAGAGCTTTATCGTTTTCATCAATTGGAAGAGGTGCTAGTCTAGAGACTGAGCGACGGTATACCCCGGTAGATGTTTTTACGTCTACCACCCTTATCACCGAATCATTGCCAGGATACACTTTCAAAATCTTACCCAATTTCCAAGACTGAGGGGAAGATTGTCTTTCTTTATCAGGACAATAAGCCAGAGAACTACATTTGGAGATCCTTTAACCCATTTTGAGCGAGCTTGTAATGTGTTCAGGTACTCATTTGACCAACGTTTCCAAAACTTTTCACGGAGAGACTGGAGATACTTCCAACGGGTCAAATGATTTACAGGAGTTCCTTCAAGAGTAGGTTCTGGAACAGCGACCAATTCTCTGCCGATTAGAAAATGTCCAGGGGTTAAGGCAGACGGTTCATGGGGATCCAAAGAGTTGGCGAAAAGAGGACGTGAATTTAGCACTGCTTCAATTTGGGTGAGCACAGTGTAAAACTCTTCGTACGTAAGACAGGCGTTGGACAGAACCTTTTTTAAATGGGTTTTTGTGCTCTTCACCCCAGCCTCCCACAAACCCCCAAAATTTGGCGAACGAGGTGGGATGAATTTCCAGACAATTTCACGGGCACAGCAAAAGTCGTTGATTTTTCCTTTGGCTTGATCATCACGGAACATCAAATATAAGTCGTGGAGCTCTGACTTTGCTCCAGCAAAGTTTGTGCCATGGTCGGAATGGATTTCGTCTACTAGACCACGACGGCTAACGAATCTTTGTAGAGCTGCTACAAAGGCCGCGGATGACAGGTCGGATACTAATTCTAAATGTATGGCCTTGGTCACGAAACATATAAAAATGCAAATATAGGCCTTTACTCGTACGAACTTCCGAAAACCTACCCTTATGAATACTGGTCCGGCAAAATCCACGCCGGTTCGGGAAAACGGTGCAGCTGGAACTACACGTGCTTCGGGTAGACGTCCCATTACGGGCTGCAGACAACGAGGGTTGGATCGGAAACAGGTAACGCACTTTCTCAACACCTTGCGAATGGTTGATTTGGCGTTAATCAACCAAAATTTTTGACGCATGAGCGACATTAGTCCGGATGGTCCTAGGTGGAGATTTTCCAAATGCATATCACGTATAAGCATTTCAGAAACATGGCTTTTGTTCGGTAACAAGATTTGGTGTCGAGCATCATACGGCAAGCGAGAGTTTTCTAGTCTTCCTCCTACTCTCAGCAAGCCATCTACCAATACAGGATCTAGTGCTGCTAAACGACGGCTGGGCTTTCCCAAGGAAATTAAGTCAAATTCATCGGACAATTCAAGGCGTTGACACAATCCAACAATAGCAATCAGCGATTTGCGCAATTCAGATACTGTCAAATGGTTATGACATACTCGATCTGCGCGATTGAGTCTGCAGTTGTTCGCAAAACGTAAAACATAACCAACAACTCTCTGTAGTTTTCGGAATGAACCAAAGGTTTCGAGAAAAGGAACGTCTTGTAGAACAACTGGAACACAGGTAGTCGGTAACATCGGAATCATGTTCGGTACTTCTGACTCTGGTAACGAGTCTGGAACGGCGACATCATATTGGTATAGGTTCAAAAAGGGTGGTCCGTTCCACCACAGACTATTCATCGCAAGACTCTGAGGCAACTGCCCTCTAGATACCACATCTGCCGGGTTGTCTTCGGAACGGACATACGACCAAACGCAATCATTGGTGGATGAATTGATCTCCGTCACACGATTGCGGACAAAAACATCGAGTTGGCTGGCGGGCTTTTGTAACCAAGCGAGTACAATTTGGCTGTCAGACCACAAACAGATACGCTGAATGTCAATCTTCAACGATAATACACACTTGGGAACCAATCTGGACAACAATAAGGCGGCACACAACTCCATTTTGGGAATTGTCAATGGCTTAAGTGGGGCAATCCTTGACTTGCTGCAGAGTAGCGAAACTTTAACATCAGTGCTAGAAACAACTCTCACGTAAATAACTGCTCCATAAGCACGACTGGAAGCGTCGGCAAAACCATGTATTTCGATACATTCAGCGTCCACCAATCCAACGAAGCGAGGAATTATTATCATTTCAACGTACTTCAAGGATTGTCTAAACGTAAGCCAAGACTGCAGAATATCACCTTCCAAGCGGTCGTCCCATCCTACTTCATCCTTCCATAAACGTTGCATGATCTCCTTCGCTAGGACGATCACGGGAGCAACCATTCCTAACGGATCAAACAACCGAGCGATTTCAGAGAGTACGATACGTTTGGTTGGCGGTGTCAAAAGTTGGAATGGCAATCCACAATGAAAGCGGAAGGAATCGGCATCAGGATCCCATAGTAGGCCTAGAGTTTTATGACTTTGTTCACATCAGAATTTTCAAATTCCAAATACTTCTCCCGGTCTTCCTCAGCGACGGTGTCCAGGATGGTTGCATCGCTTGCACACCATTTATGAACCGAAACCTCCTGACATCATCAAATTCGTCAAGTCAGAACGAAGCTGAATAGCTTGGTCGATGGTATCTGCTCCTGTTACCACGTCATCTACGTAGACGTCTTCTTCTACGATCCTTGACGCTATTGGGAAACGCTGGGATTCATCTCGGGCAAGTTGTACCAATGTTCGAGTAGCCAAATACGGGGCGCTGGCAGTCCCGTAGGTCACGGTTGTCAATTCGAGGATCTGGAGTGGGTCATTGGGATTATCCCTCGAAAAAATTCTCTGTAGACTGGAATGCTTCTCATCAACACGAATTCGTCTATACATTTTGGAAATGTCGGCTGTTATTGCGAAGCGATGTTTACGGAATCGAAGAATTATGGAAAACAGGTCATCCTGAACAGTGCGACCGATCATTAGGACATTATTTAGAGATGGTCCTGTTGTTCGTGCCGAGGCGTCAAAAACAACTCTTAAACGGGTGGTGGAACTGCTTGGTTTTAGGACTGCGTGATGGGGCAAGTAGTGAACCAACTTTCCAGGGGGGACGTCAAAATCGGAAACTTGCTTACAATGGGACAAATCCTTGTACTCATTAATGAAGTCAGTGTACGCATTCTTCAACTCAGCATTTTTGGATAATCGTTGCTCTAGCATGTGAAATCGTTTCAAAGCTAACGTTCGGTTGGTTCCAAGCTCGCTTACTGATTCCTTCAACGGTAGTTGGACAGTGTAGGTTCCATCCAGGTTACGAATGGTAGTGGAATTGAAGATTTGCTCACAATTCTGCTCCTCCTTGGACACGGCATCGACAGACTCAACAGCCTCAACAGACCAAAACTTCTCCATACATTCTGATAATGGCCGTAGACTGGCTGTATAGCAATGCTGATTATCATCCACATCGTCAGCACCACCAGCAACAACCCACCCCAATCTGGTTTCCTTAAGAATGGGTAGCCTGTTGCCTAGCATCAACTGTCCGGGCAGCATCAAATGGAAGAACAGTTTAACTCCAATCAATAATTGGATTTCACCTGGGATATGGAAGGTAGGATCGGCAAGCAACAAACCAGAGGGAATTTTCCATGATCGAGGATCCAATTTTTGACCAGGGAGGGTACTTGTCACCACATCGGTGACCAAACACTCGATTTGAGCTTGGTAGTTCATACAACGGGAACGGAATGTAAGTGTTGTTTTCTTATCAAGTACCGATCTTTTACCGGCTGCTCCAAATACTTGCACATGGGTGGGTAACTGGCTGATTCCCAAACCTTCCACAAAGGAACGGGAAACTAGATGTGGTTGGGAACCACAATCGAGGAATGCGCGACAAGGGTGGGTATTTCCATGGCAGTCAAGGACATCAACCATGGCCGTGAGCAAAAGCGTGCCATCGGAACGAGAAACCTTATGTACGGGATTGGACAAGGACGAAACACTTTCAACAGTGGGCGGAACATGAGTACTTCCAACAATTTGGGTGGGTTCAGGTTTGGATCTTGGCGACTCAACAACGGGCTTTGGATTTGGTTTGGCAAACTTGGGCTCATGAAGTAGTGTATTGTGTCTGCTTTGACACTCCTGGCAAGATTTTGTCGAAGGGCATTTTGAGGCAATATGGCCTTTCCTCAGGCAATTGAAACAAATATTAAGCTCTCTTACCTTGATTCTACGCTGGGGTACCGTCAGGGATAGGAACTTGTCGCACTTGAAATTGGGGTGGCTCGCACTGCAGATCTCACACATTGTCTCACTATTAGTTACCGGTGTAACCATAGCGAACGATCTCGCCGGTGGGGGCTTCGGGATGGATTTCAGGCTGGACTCCTTAGCTGATGTCGGTCTCGGATGGCTTGCTTCACAACGCTCCAACAACGAACATCGTTCCTTCAGATACTGCACGGTGTCTTCGTATGTCGGAATTTCCTTATGGGGAATGGTGGCTTCCCACTGCTTCCTCGTCTCGGGATCGAAAGCATCGGACAGAACGACGACGACAAACCTTTCAGAAACGCCTTCCAAATCCTGCTTCAAAAGCTTCAATCCCTCGACGTGGCGGGTTACTTCGTTCAGCAGCTCCCTCAGCTGCTTGGAACATTCCTTGCTCATCCGCTTTAGGCTCAGCAACCCATGGATGTGAGCATCGACTGCCTTCCTCTCGTCCTCCAAAATGTCAAGCAGCAGCGCCCAGGCGTGGGTGAAGTTGCCTTCGCTAAGTGTTTTCGGGTCGAGAATCTTGGCAGCTGAGCCTCCCGCCAATGCTCTCTCAAGGTGGTGTAGCTTCACTGCGTTGGAATCCTTCGATCGGGCCATGATATCCGAAAATATTTGTTTGAATCGTGGCCAGTTTTCCGGCTTCCCATCAAAGGAGGGGATGGGAAGCGGAAGCGGTTGCTGCTGAACAACAATCTGCAACTGCTGAGCACCTGAAGGTTGGACGGGAGTGACTTGCGGGGTTGCGGATTCAATTAAAGCTTCCACCATCGTTGCGGTTTCCATATGATGGTTCTCAAACTGGATGTACGTTGCGTCATTGTCGTCTAGCTTCTCCGGTGATAGCATTGCGGTGATTTGGTGATGAAAATTGAGGTACTCCTGGAAGTGAGACTCCAAATTCCTCACATACACCCTCAGCTTGGCGAGGGTAAATTGAACGACACCGGCTTCTTCGACACCTTCAACTGCTTTCCGGATCCTGGTCACCTTGGCCTTCGCTTGGCCACGGAGGTGCACAAGTGTTTTCAACTCCGCCATTTTGTCGTTAGCACTTTTCTGGGGCGTGTGCTTCAACGACATTGATGCACCACACACTCACTTCACTACTTTACTGTCTCTATCTATCTTCGCCCCAAGCGGGCACACACAACTATACTGTCTTGGCCGAAACTTGTTCGGACGTGTTTCAATTTTCACTTCACTCGCGCGGACTGTACTTTTCGGAACGCGAACGATGCCGATCGGATGGTCGGCTCACGACGGAAATACTACCAGAGCCAAAATGGGGAATTCCTACTGCAGCTGCAAGGCACCGATGCTGCTATCCGGGTCGATTTGGACCAAACAATGTGCGGTGCACAACGTCACAAATGGGAACGGGAAATGGATTCTTTCTTCCGGGGGTGCAGTCAAAATGTTGCTACTGGCCAACACTCAACAGGCCAGAGAACAACATGTAATCCATGTGCAAGGCGAACCGATATCCACAAAAGATTACCGGAAGGGTCTTATAGTGGATCGGCTCGCTGGGACACAATGTTGTCTCTTGTTGAGGCTCCAGCAGCGGGATCTTGACTGAGGAAAGCAACAGATTGTCCGTGTGCAGTCGAAACGGTGTCCACATTAGATTACCACTGGTGGGGTCTAATGTGGATCGTATCGAAGGGACAATTCTTGACTGTTGCTTCCTCCTTGGCTTCCTCCGACGATGCTCCGATGAGCGGCAGAACGGGTGGACTGTATGGCAGTGGATCAGCAGCAGCGATCGGCTCTCCGGCAGCGGCGCAGTGGAATCTGGATCGAGAGATGCTTCTGGTAGTAAAAACTCCGGGTTTCGCTTTTCCTCTAGATATTTATTCCGTAGCGAAAAAATACAAAATCAAAATTCACTGCACAGCAGCGGCTTTTTTATACATGGTTTGCTTGTTTGTGTGTGTGTCAATTGACACCTAATAAGCTCCACCCATTACGATGGCAACGCCAACAAAAGAAAACAAAAACCTAACCTGGTGGATGAAGCTTGCATTGGACATGACATACAGGGAAGAGGCAAGACGGTGTTTACAGTTATTTTTCATTTTGGGAATAGGGGGAAAAGGGCTATAGCAATGTATGGCTATTGGATTTTACAAATTATTAGGGGGTAATGGTTTCAAATCACGTATGGGAAATTTACAAAAACAATACAAAAAAAAATAAACATAAATTACACGTTCGGAACCGAACAGTAGGTGTCCAACAAACTATCCTTCCCCTTCCTCAGCATTCGCAAGGACGTGGCCAGGACAGATCTCGACTATTGGAAAGTGCATTGCTCCCATCTAAGGGCGAAGCCAGAGTAAACGCGACGTGCGATGCGACGAATATATCTGTGGTAACGAATGAAAAGTGATGCAACTCTCATACAATAGTCTTGGCTTGTACCACCTACGAATTTGTGCGAAATGCTCAATGCTAATGCTAATGCTTATGATCATGCGGTTTCTTAGACACCAATTCTGAAACAGATCAATCATGTGCTGCAGCTCAATACAATCTTCCATTTTACGAACGGCAATAAACATTTTTAGATCATCTGCATAAGCAATGCGAAATCCAGCTGGAAGTAAGCAGCATACATCGTTGATAAATATTGAAAATAGTAACGGTCCAAGGTTACTAACTTGAGGTACCCCTGAGCGGTTAGTAAAGTACCGTCAACTGGGGGGAAGCTGATCATTTTTGAGACAAAACATGCAATAACAATGTGTGTTTACATTTTAAATCGAAACAAATATTTTCAAAACATGTACTGCTATACGTTGCAATAATCAACAACTTTAGTTTTCTGAAATGCATTCGCATTTATTAAAATAAATTAAATTATCACACATTTTTTGAGTAATCTGGTTTGGGGTGAAGTTGATCAAGACAGCTCTACTAAAATCATTATGACCTAGTAGTCAAAATACACTAGGTTATTTGTATGAATGTTGAATTTACTACGTAAAGAAGTCTACGAAGTGAATATTTGAAACGAAAATAGCGTCATTTATGACTATCTCTCTCTTTTTTCCACAAAATACATTTTCATGATTATAATCGAAAAACTCGGATTTCTACCTAGCGGTAATATTACTTGAACGGAGAATATTGTTGACTACCGTTTCATAAAAAAAATTGGCACTTTTGACTGACACATCAAATGATCATCTTCACCTCAATGATCATCTTCCCCCCAGTTGACGGTACTCCGATTGTGTTGCGCAAATTTTAACAGATAACCGACGTTCAGTCAGATACGAGTCAAGCCAGCGTGTCTTGATGGAGCTCCCAGGCGATCGAATTTAGAGAACAGGATAACATGATCAACTCGATCAAATGCAGCTTTAAGATCAGTGTAAACTGTGTCCACTTGATTACCCTCTTCGATATTTATCAGACAGTGAGTCGTAAACTGCACAAGGTTGGTATCAATCGAACGACCAGGAAAATCCAGGCCATGCTGATCCGGAGAGTTGTATACAGCACAGAGTGAAGTAATACTTCTGTAGTTATACGCGTTTCGTTTATCTCCTTTTTTGAATACAGGAAACATATAGGACTCCTTCCATTTTGTCGGAAATTTCGATTAAACGATTGACCTGTTACATATGATGGTGAGTGGAGTACAAAGTGCCATCGCGCATTTTTTCAACACTATTGATGGTATACCGTCAGGACCAAGAGCCGGCGAAGATTTCAATTAAGAACATCATTTTGAGAGAAAATGCATCTGCTAAAGTTAAAAACATTACGAGGGACATCAAGCAAAGCTTCATAGATTTGATCAGCAGACACCGATTCGTTTTCGAAAACTTTTTTTTAATGGCGGGGTCAATCTTGCACCAATATTTTTGGGGGATCATTAATGTTTTATAACAAATGATCAACATATCAACTTGTATGATTCAAGTCTCACGCTTAATTGAAATTTTTTCTCTCGTTAGACAAGGTCAGTACATCAGTACTGGCGGCCTGAATGCCTAGTATCAAGCCTGGGGCAACAGTCGCCGCAAGCGAAACAGCATGGAGGAAGGCCACTATACGATCATGAGCCCGTTATCCCCCACTCGGCTGAGTCGGTCTGGCGAAACTATCATCAGGTCGACTGCACTCCCTAACCATTGATACACTCACCTAAGATTTGATCCGTTTAGAAATGTCACTTGCAGGCAGTACCAACGTACTGGGTTACCTGCGCTTAGGACAAGTTGAAATCGCTTGACAAAAATGATACAGGCCAGAAAGATCCGCACTCTCCCAGACTAATTGACTAATATTCTAAAACCCATCACTTTGTCAGCTCACATAATCTTGGACAGAACATCGTCAGTTTATACGAAGCAGCCATTATCGAGCATGCTAACTACATCCATCTAACTCCTAACAACTTCTCGGAGGAGTTGGAGATCTCAGCTGGCGAATTACCGGCCTAAATAATATCATCGATAAACATGAAGGCCCTGGTCTTCGACAGCTTCCTGATTCTCTAACTAAAATATATGAGTGCTCCGTTCTTCGAGCACCTTCCGCTGATATTTTTTAATCAGTTTCTCCGTCTCAGCTACATCCCATCGTCCTGCTAAAGGCTCCCAAAAGCAGTGTTGGTAAAATCATTCATAAAACTCAATCATTGAGCGCGCCCGCGCGAACTAACTCGTTTGCGAGTTTGAAGGAATGCATCATGTCTGAGTTATTCATGCTAAAACGGATCATTTCACTCATGTCCCAAAAAAAACCATTTCGCTCTAAAAAGTGTTTAAAAACAAATAGGGGGTAATTTATTGTTTACACACGCAAGAGTATATATTGTTCTATGTGTTGAACGTTAATTTAATGTTAATTTACGAAGGAGAACAAAAGAAAGCCTGCGATGATTCAATTGGATGATTCAACTCAGCCATGATTTTTTAGGTGCTGAGTTGGGTGCGTCTTAACTCACGTTTGATTTAAATCGTTCGTGAGTTTTGATATTTTGAGTTTTTCCCAACACTGCCCAAAATTAATAGTCCCACCACATCTACTGTCATCTGCCAGAGTTTTTTGACTAGTTTGCCCTGCTAACTTAGTTCCTCATCGAATGCAGAAATGTTTAGGGGCGAGCCATCGTAGCCTTGGTCGAAGGCTGCGAGTTGTGGTTGTCCGCACTCGGGCTTGTAGCTTGGATCCGACTGGCACCGATGTAGCGTTGACAGTGAGCATGCTCCTGGAAGGTGAAAGGACCCGATGGACGTGTGGCGAGCAAATAAACTTGGAGAGTGTCGTGATCTTCCACCTTGGGTGGGGAGGTGGGGATTGATGAAATTAAAATGTTTTGGAATTGTTTTGACATGATATATATTTTTTTTGTTAAATATATTGGCTGTACATATGCACAGTACATGTTTCGAAATGGACAAATTGATATGAAATTTGCGAAAAAGAATCCACGTGTCTTGGAGGGACTCGAACCCTCAACCTCCTACTCTCTAGATAGGCTTGATTACCCCTACACAACAAGACCACTTAAAGGTCACGTTTGCGGAAAAGCCATCAGAAACCGAGTACCAACCTCTACCGCGGTTAGCTCTGTTTTGCAAATTGAATATCTTTAGGATGCTTGATTTGTCCAATCTCACATGTGCTTTACTGTTGCATATCCACAGTCAAGCGAGTGCACATTGTTTATTAAACGAGAGGATCGCACTCTATGCCCCCAACAACGGGCTGGGCGGATTTGTATAGAGTGCGAATCAATCACACTCTGCTGTGCCAAAGGCTTGCTTGGCTATAGCATTTGATAAGTTTGATTGCCCTACGCATGCGGTCGCGTGTACTCAGACGACTAATGACGGTGGAAGACTGACACTTGATTACAATTAATTTTAAATGCCTATAATGCTGCCATTTCTCAACGGATTGTCATTACATTTCTGCCCTGTGGACACAACTTGGTTGAAAAATGAATATCCGTGTTTCCTATTTTTTTTTAAATTTGGTTATTTTATTACGTAACGGTCCATAAATCCCCTCTCCCTCCTGTATAACTATAATATAAGTGTTGGTTTTCTCAACCACCCTCCCTCCCGCTCATGTGTTACGTAATTTGTGCCCAAAGCCAAACTAAAAGACTGATGCTCAAGCGTTAATTTCCTGCTATGACCGATGGTTTTAATCCATTGCAAGCTTCGTCGCCATAGTATATAAAAAAACTGCTATCCACCGCAACAATTGTCCACCTTGCAGGAGCATAACAACTGCAGAAATATACTCCTTTGAATTACTTATTGACTAAGCCACAATGTTATCAGTGGACGAGAGAATCTCCACAGATCAACTGTGTTACTTGCATGGTCGGACCCGTCTAAAGGTCGGACATGCCTGTCCACCGGTGGAGTATTTTTGTCGCACCCTCAAAACAGCCCAAGCTGCACAAGTCAAGCGAATATGGTTGCAGCAACCTAATTGTAACTGAACCTTGTCATATATAAGTTACTGTGATCTATGTGTAACATGAGTGTTGCTCGAGAGCCTGACAGGTGTTGGCTTCGTGGTCTTCGCACACCTCCGGCAGAGTTTACTACGGTCAGGTCCCTGGCAAGTATATTACTTATGGTCATAGGAGTAATACTTGTAGCATGCCTGGAGTGCTTGATGTAAGCTCATCGAAAGTACCGGGTTTTAGCACCTTCTTGGCTTCTTGGTATCTGTAATTAGGGTATCTGCTGGGGTCCGCGTGCATCTAGTACATAATCTAATTGCGGTGTCCTGGATCTCGACTTCATACTGATATTTCAGTGCCTCAACTAGTTCACCGACTTCAAGCCCTTATGTTAGTTGACTTCTACTAGGCATATGGCTTTGACATGAATCCCAGCACCTAGAACCTGTTCAGTCTTTTTTTTGTACGCAGAGCTTTTCTGTGCAATACCTCACTTCAGGACGAGAATTATGTCACCTTTCTGCGTCCTACGGATGCAGTTAACGTCTTCTTCCAGACCAGAGAGCTTTTGCACTCATCTCATGGCCTCCAGGACATTCGCATAGCTCTTTTCGTTATGGAACGTACACACGGTCAAGCAGTTTGACCAACATTGACTCCACCTCTCGTTTATTCAAACATCCATCAAGTTTTATCAACAGCGGCATGAACAATCAATTTATTCGACCAACAATATCACACACGAACGACAGAAGCGCCAACTTGAGCACCAACCATCAAAAAATATATGGGGGTTTGTGCAACTTCTCTACAAATGCTCAAACATGTTCGGCGAACCTTGACTCCACCTCCGACAACTCAAATCAAAATTAAACCATTTTAACTTTTTTCCAACCGACCCGCCAACTGTCAAATGGTTGTTCGAACAACTTCACACACGTTCAAACAAAGCAGCAACCGAAGCGTTTTCTTGGGGGCGGAGCCAATGTTCGTCAAACTGCTTGACTGGTGTGTACGTTGCATTAGCTTTGACAATATTAGGACACTTTTCAAAATTGTTCCAAAATTCCCACTACCATATTTATATTAGCATCTTTTTGATAATTTGAGGGTCCTGCCAAAATATTCGGCAATTTGGTGGCGATTTATGGGTGGCAGAAAGGCAATTCATGTTTATATGGAAATTTGCATGGAAAAAACTTAAAAATTGTTTCTTTTACAACTATTAAATCGTAATGAATTGAAATATAAATCCCCAGCCTTCCTTTTTTTGGTATCTATATATAAAGAAAACCAGCGAATACCTTTTTATTTTTTCACGAATGAATTTGTGTTGCTTTCTTTGCCACAAGACGTACACAGTAATGGAAGGTGTGGAGACTTGATCCCCGGGAATACTTGATCACCCCCTGTTTTATCGAGAATCAAAGTAGTTTTGTTCTAGCATATTTTTTAGTATTGATCATCTAAACAAATTACCTTTATGTGGTGAGTTATTGTTTGGATTGACAACCTTATTTATTCTGCAGGGCGGTTTGTATGTTTTGACCTTCCTAAAGATTTTTTTATTGGCCACCCAAAATTTGAACAACTTTTCATAACAATGACCAATCCCTTTTTTTTCCCAGCACAAAGACATAAATATGGTTAATGATCTGTACTGATAAAAATGTCAACATTCCATCAAAGTTTTAGGATATTTAGATTTGAAGCAATTGTCTCAATATGGGGACAATTGATCCCCCATTAGTCACCCATACAAAAATTTGGCGAAAAAATCTAAAAAAAATATAAAGGAGGTGTTAAATATCTTGGCTGTGCATATGCACAGCATATGTTTCGAAATGGACAAATTGATATGAAATTTGCGAAAAAGAATCCACGTGTCTTGGGGGGACTCAGACCCTCAACCTCCTACTCTCTAGAATAGGCGTGATAACCCCTACACAACAAGACCACTAAAGGTCACGTTTGCGGAAAAGCCATCAGAATCCGGTACCAACCTCCACCGCAGTTAGCTCTCTTTTTGCAAATTGAATATCTTTGGGATGCTTGATTTGTCCAATCTCCAATCAAGCATCCGAAAGATATTCAATTTGGCAAAAGAGAGCTAACCGCGGTGGAGGTTGGTACTGATTCTGATGGCTTTTTCGCAAACGTGACCTTTAAGTGGTCTTGTTGTGTAGGGGTTATCACGCCTATCTAGAGAGTAGGAGGTTGAGGGTTCGAGTCCCTCCGAGACACGTGGATTCTTTTTCGCAAATTTCATATCAATTTGTCCATTTCGAAACATATGCTGTGCATATGCACAGCCAAGATATTTAACAAAAAAATGGTTTTCGTACGGCCGAGTTGCCGAATAATATGCAATTAATTGTATAAAGGAGGTATTAGTAGATCCACAAAAGAAAATATATTTTTTTAAATTGATAATTATGGGAAATTTAATGCTTTAATATATTAGTCAATAGATAAACTAATAAATTTGCTAACAACAATGAGATAGATGTCATTTAACATCAACAATTACCGAATATTGCTTGCACCACTATGGGTACACTGTTCCTTTAGTGGCGGTAAAAATTAATTTTGGTTCCTATAGTGGTTTCTTATGAGACTCGCCACTATTGGTACAGTTGCACCACTATAGGTGCAAGGGAGTCAATTTTGTTAAGGAAAATCATTGTTTTCAATAGTTTTTCAAGCGAAATCTTAACATAAGTTGCATTTAACAGGCTATTTAAAGCACGACGCATCAACTGAAACCATCGTATAAATATGATAAATCTCATTAAAACACCACTACCTCCACTATTGGTGCTACCTCCACTAAGGGTACGGTTACCCTATATTCTCAGGCTTTTAATATTTTGTAGATTTGATAGGTTTGGTGAAGGGTTGGCAGAAAAAAAAATTTATTGCGTAGATATCATAGAAAGGGCATCAAGTCTTCCCAAATTTTAAAATTAAATGTGCTGTCGAATTCAATAACAAAAAACGTTCATGTATACACAAAGAAATTTGAAAATTCCGCGTATTGTAAAGGAAAAATATTTATAAAATCTGAGGGCACCTTTCTAATTTTATCAAAGCAAGTTCTTGCAGAGGAATCAATTTCCCCCGAATCGATTGTATATCAATAACAACAATAATTTAAGGACTGTCATGCATCAGTAAAGTTAAATTTAAATAGGTACTATATTTCTTAGAGAGTCTGTGTGGAAATCGCGTATGTTTATTTATTTTTGGCTGTGATACATCGGAAATCAGTAAAGGGGATCAAGTCTCCCCAGTCTCCCCTACTACTGAATTTAATTTCACCGGTGTGCACCTTTATTATTATTCATTACTTTTATTATTTATTCAGACTAAGGCCCGAATGGTCTCTGCAGTATATAGAAGCCGCCTCTATCCAGCTTGTTCAATATCTGCTCGTCGCCAACAACCACGTAGTCAAATTGATGATTTTTTGTAAAGTCGTGGTTTGACGAAATTATGTGCAATATTAATATCCTGGGATGCAATTTGCGTTTTATTGTGAAATGCTCTCGTACACATTATAGCACTTTTCATTAAGCTTCCCAGAAGCTGTAATTTATGTTGGGAAAGCTTTGAAAGAGCTTTTATAACATAGCAAAAATGTAATGCGATGATATTAAATGCTTCTTTATATAGCTGTATTAGTGAATAAAACAAGCCAGAACAAAGAGGAAAAAGATGCATGCAAATATTACCTACATACCGAAACTCAGTTATTAGACCGGATGGTTAGAGCAAAACAATCCGAGGGAGAAACGATGGAACCAAAATGGCAACGTGGAAAACGTGGTACCATTTGTATCGACGTTTCGCTTGTTTACAAACATAACAGCAATATTGTATACGTTATGTTATGGCATAAGCTGAATATGCTTTTAGTTGTATCTAATCATTAATAATGATAACACATATTTTTTTGCATAATATGTGTAATTACTTTTTCATTCTTTTAAGATTGTTTTTCTTTGCTCAACGCTTTTATTTTTGTTTTTGTTTTCCATTTTATCGCGATCCAGACCACGCCAAGCGGTGGACATGCGCACGAGCTGTTTGTATGAATTATTTGCACAAATTGAGTGTTGTTGTTGTTGATAAACGTGTGATTTTTTGACTGGAACACACACCATGGCGCTAGATTGCTTGACGGTGTTGGAGTTCATTCACTCGTTGAGACTGAAAATAATAACACGTTTTGCGTGGTGCAGGTGTGGTGGTGCGATAGCACGTTCGGACAAGTTCGGAATAAAAGAATATTTTATATTCATCAGAATCGTAAACATCGATGACTCGAGTCATTCATTGTCATACCATAGTCTGTGCGATTCAAAGATGGCCGTATAATGTTTGTGCTCCGCATGTGATAGCGTGGAAAGAAGCAAGCTTGAAAGTGAAAATTTTTCTCTAATTGAGTTTTAAGAACAATTAATGTGTACGACGGGCTATTAGTTGGCGTTTAGAAGTGTTATGAACCAGTTTTATGATACTCTGCTTATCCTGAACAATCATAGATCAAAAATTTGGTATCTATAAAAACATTGTTGGAAAAATATCCAATTGGAAAAATAATCCTACAGTTTTCTGTGTCCATATTTTGAAAAATAAGAACTGTGAAATTTGCCAAAACAAAACAGATCAGTGCACTTACTGGCGGAAGTGGTCGACGGGGCATCCCACCTCCGGGAGCCATATTTAAAAATAAAAACAAAGGAAATCATCTGTTTTTCCTTTGCGGGACAAGTTAAAACGTGAAACACGTTAATCTGGATGATATAATCGTGCTACTTTTTTCATCATCATCATAGTACAACACTGAGTAAGTATATATAACTAGTTAATAGTACTTCAAATACATATTACAATAATATTCGAATACGATTTCTCATCCAGGAGCAAAATATAGTCTTCTAGTTCGAGGATTCGACTACGAAAACATACGATATTTGTATTTATCTGTTTGGTAAACATACCAACAAGCGTACTAATACCCACGGGAATGTGGTTTTGGATTGAGCTGGCTGGCGATCATAACATTTCGCTAAAAACATCTACGTAACTAACATCCTAATACTAGCTGATGTCAGCAGGGCAAGATGGGTGGAATGTTTTGGTTCGTTTTATCGATTGTAATATTAGTGCCCACTCTAGGAGTGTGCTGCTACTAAAACCTAAAGCGAACCGATATTGATCTTTGTTGTGCAACGGTTGTGGTGGTGTTCATTCCAATAAATATATGCTAGATTTGCAAGATTAAAATGAAACAAGTATTGTGAGCAGCGGATTGTTGATTTGGATTGATTTTTTTTGCCGTTCGTCCACATATATGTCTAGATATCCTGCTGCAGGGAACAGGAGATGCTACAGTTTCGAGAAAAGTTTCGTGTTGAGTTACTGGAAACATTCTTGGATGATGTATGTAATGCGAGAGTTTATTATTCATTACAATCTGGATGACAACACACCCTTATCATAACAAACAAGTTGTAAATTGTAGATTTTGAACAGAATAAGAATATGTTTATTTTATAATCATATTTTATATCTTTTAAGTTTGATAGGGAAGTAACCTGTTACATCATGGGTATAGGCAACGCCCGCTGAATGTTTACAAGAGATGTCCTGGGATAATATGATGGCTTAATAAGATTTTATGTATGCAATTTTGTAGATGACAAAACCCATTTGTTTTATAAACATTACTAGAAGTAGTCGTTATAAAAAGTACTTACGAAATGTTATGTTGTCCAGAAACTCGAGCCAATGGTCGGTGCGATGGCTAAAGAGTCATATACTAAACCAGTCGCTAACGAAGCCTATGCCTCCACAATTTGCTGTTCCTTGTCGCGTTAATGCAGGGCTCGGGCATAGCCGACAATTTCTTCCGTGCTACATGTGAAAATAAAATTAGTTCTAAAAAATATCGTTTAGTAATGCGTCTACTATCGTTTCATTGAGACAGAAAGGCGGATTGCGATAAGGTGATATATTTCTCAAAGATTGGCGCTCCAATCATCGAGAAATTTCCCAAAGTCATCAACAGGGATGATCACGAAGTTAAAGGTAGTGGGCGCCCAATATTTAAAATGATTGCGCTACTTAACACTAGACACCAATTTTTTTTCGCCGAAAATTAGCAAAATTTGGCTGAATTTTGCTGAGCTGAAAGGTCAGCAATCATTTCAGCAAAAAAATATACTGAAAACATCAGCAAAGTGAACTGTCATTGTCGTTGAAAACTTTTTCCTGAATTATCAGCAAATTCAAAAAGTTTGCTGAAAATTCAGTAGATTCGGACAGTGCAGGATTTGACAGCATATTACTGATGTTATTCAGCAAAATATTGCAAATTGCTGATATCTTCAGTTTTTACCACGTGAAATATTGATGGATAAAAAGAAAACATCTTTCTTTAGGTTTTTCAATTTATTTGTCCGATAATAAGGTTATGATACATGAATCACATAAACAATTGTGTAATAAATAACTGTAAACTGCAAGTATCTTGAGTAAAAATAGTTTTCAGATGTTCGAAAACTTCAATTGGCATTATGTGACGTCCTCTTCTATTTCTTGGTATTGGCTGAAAAATATGATTATTCTTCACTAGTTCAAAGTTTGATATGAAATACTTACAGGTTTCATCGTGTATTAAAATGATAAACACTACAAAAATAATAATTACAATAATTAAAAAATAAATCACCAATAAAATGGCTACTTTTTCCTAAAGTTTGACAGCAGTGCCAGTCGATGAAAAACGCTGAACAATCAGTAGTCTAGAAAAGAATGCTGATTTTCGGTAGAGACAAATCAGTTTACTGATTTTCAATAAGTTTCAAAACTGCTGATGGCTTTTCATTAAAGCATTTTGCTGAAAAACTTTTTATGATTTTGGTGTGTAGGATTCATTTGTTCAGAAAATCGTTGTAACTAAATTTTCAAATGGCTATATCAAATTATTCAAATGGTTGTTCCTTTCGAATGGGAAACGCCGCGTGGAATCTTGTGCAAATACGCTTTTGGAAACATTACAACAGCCGCGCGGTGTATCGTATTGTCAGCACCCTTCAATATGATGTTCTAGGATCTCCGAACTGTACTGGAATTTGAATCAAATGGTCTACCGAATCAACCAAGGATTCCATGATGCCCCCAGCCGCAGTATCAACCCAATTATGTCCTCCGAGTATTTGTCTTTCACTTGCGTCTCAAATCCAGGCATTTGTCCTGAAGTTTGAGTAAAATGGTCCATCGAATCAACCAAGGCATCCATGATGCCCCCAGCCCCAGTATCAACCCAATTATGTCCTCCGAGTATTTGTCTTTCACTTGCGTCTCAAATCCAGACATATGGGATGTTGTAAGATCTCCAAATTGTCCTGGAGTTTGAATCAAATGGTCTACCGAATCAATCAAGGCTTTCATGATGTCCCATACCGCGGTATCAACCCAATTATGTCCTCCGAGTATTTATCTTTCTCTTGCGTCTCACATCCAAGCATTTGAGATGTTGTAAGATCTCCAAATTGTCCTGAAGTTTGAGTAAAATGGTCTATCGAATCAACCATATGATTATTACATATCTGCAAAGTAAACAAAGTATACACGAATGTTCACCCGAAACCTTTACACAATTTTAAACACCACAAATAGGGGCCGTACACTTATTACGTAAGCATGTTTTCTGTGTTTTTCGATCCCCCCCCCCATGTAAGATTTTTTTCATACAAAAGATTTTTTATTTATATGGCGCGTAAGATATTGACAGACGCCCCTCCCTCCATATGTGCTTACGTAATATGTGTACGGCCCCATAGTTGCTTTTATCAGGCTTCCCGGGAAAGCTGTTCTCGTTCACGATTTCCATGACTCAAAGCAGTCTATACTATCTTATGTTACCTCGAAAGCAATGAGAAGATGGTGCTTTGGGACATAATATTTACGGCATTTTTTTTATTATCCGTATTTAGAGTAAAGATCAGGTCCTTTGTTGTGCGACCGTCTACGATGCCCGCTTGATAACTTCCTACAAAGAAGACGGAAGATTATGGAAGATGATCTCGGACTTCATAGGCGACGTATGAAATGATAATAGCTCTCACACCTTGTCTTTCTCCAACCTTGTCTTTCTTGTGGATGTGTCATACGATTTTTCCTTTTCATTTCTCCGGTTAATGTTCTGTTTCCCAGATTTATACATCACTACATCAGTCTGTGTAGACAAGTGGCCAGCTATTTCGGGGCCATCTTGGTGAGTTCAACTCCAATTCCTCCCTCATAGCCGCATTTTTCAGTTTTTTTTATTAACGCGTTCATTAATTAAATTCTTCAATCGTCCGCCATTTTGTTTTTGTTGCATGGTATCAGGCTTTGCAGAAATCGCTCTCAATAGAAAAGAAAAAGGCATGCACTGTCATGATAGTCATGATAACAAATTTATTAAACTTGTATACAAGTGCGAAAAAGCAGAATCGGATGGGCAGCCCCCACAGAGAAGTGATAATTCTCGCTTTGTTCTCGCTCATGTTGTGTTGGGGACCGCACAGCCGCGTAGAAAAAGTTGAAATGCATCATCAGAACCAGTGCTCCCCGCGTTTGGAGCAAAATACCTTAGCAGTGCCATTGCCATTATGAAACACTAAGCAGTGGTATGTACCGGTACGAGAACTTAAACTATGTTATAGGTACTTAACAAACCAAGACACAATTTTATTATGTACACAGAACTACACCCCACACGCTAGTCTCTTTTCGTCGCTGTTGTCTGCGCCGATTGGTCTAAGCCCTATGCTCTATTTGATTATTAGTTGCTTGTTTTTCTAAAAACTGTCTTGCCTCTCTGATACCAACCTCCATTGTTTACGAACGTCTATTCCCCCTACATTTTAAAATAGCGTAACAGCTAAATTTTTCCTTCTGATTCTTAGTCCACATATACAGCTTTATATGTTAACGAAGATTCAGAAGGAATAAATTTTGGCTGTTACGCCCTTTTCAAATGTTGGTCTAGATTTTTGCTCAGACAACCTCGCTGGCACTTATTTAGCGACCAAACGCACGATCAGATTTGCACCTCCGGAAAGAAGCATTCGACTAAAGTTTTCACCGGAGTTTGTTACCCGATCTTTCCTCAGGTTGTTCGAACCCCGGCCGGCACTACGGGGAGGTAGGAAAGGGCGGGAGGCTTAGGACCGCTCAATGCGGTCTATTTTATTTCTTCAGGCACGAGAACTACCAATACTACAAGGTACACAACATTTTATTCCAAACACTACGTTTTAAATTATGAAAAGCATCCAAAACTCACTAATTGTATAATTTCGAAGAGTTTTTCTTATTATGCAATTCATCACAACATCGTCGCTTCCAATGGAGCAAACCACATTACAGCTTGAACAGCGGAAGAAAACATCTGCGCATGCTTATGTTTTGACTCCCAGAATTCGTGATTTTCCAGTTCAGGTCAAAACAAATAATAACCGCCCACCCAACACCCATTTCGACGCGTCATCTCGTTCTACTGCTTGGGTCGGGAAAGTTTGGGAGGAAATGCACTCGAAGAGAAATTTGCAGATAAAATAGAAAAAAATCTATTTTTAGAAATTTGAGGAAAAAGTGGTAGAAATAGGAAAAATAGAATATATATTCGTGCCATCGTATATCAACAATACACAAGTTTTTGTGTGATTTTTTTGGCGGTTGTCTTTTTAACCGTGTGTCCTAAATTTACCAAGAAAGTCCATATGCAATTTGCAGATGAATTTCATTGCATAAAAACGCAAGACAGTCAGAAAACATGCTCTAAATCCGCGATTTCTCGGTCCGACCGGAACAACTGGAAAGGTTACTTTCATGAACAGCCCACAAACGGGATTATGTTAATACAGCGCTCCTTACGAATATAATTACTTTTACCTGTCTGCTGCTGCTGGGTCACCATTCTTGTACAAGTAAATGGGAATTGCAGGTTCGAACCCCTTTCAAGTTTTGCTTCCTTTCTATGAATAAAATCGCCCCCTTGACTGGTGCGCTCTAAAGACGTGAATCCTTCTCCTGAGGTGGAGGGTAAACAGTCAAAATAGCGAAGAATAGTCGCGAAGGGGATTTCGAATTTGGGTTTATAGAACAGCCAGGTTAAGCATTGCGTTTACTTGTTGGGGTGTGGTAAGTGCAGTGGAATTTATTCAACCCCTCTGTTGATTCTAACAAGAATTCAGCTCGGAAGGGTGCCGTGATTCATTTGCTTTGTGTATCGGTATGAATTGAAAATTCGGCTTGGTCATGATTTGTGAATGGTTTAGGAGTTATATAACTTCGATGCTTTTTTTTTACTATTTTCTTATATGCGAGAGGTTGACGACCTGAGCGGAGGGTTAGTTCCAAGCTCGAACAATGCTCAGGTTGTATCAAGGCTATAAATAGCGAATCAGCTAAAATTGTTATCTTCAAGATAATGTTTTAGTTTTTAACATTGTTAATTATCACCATTCCTGGACAAGATAAGACTCCAAAAAACTGTGGAATGTCTTCGAGCTCGTCTCTCAAATTTTGGGCATTTGTGTTGCACATGTGTGATTTATTACTGTAATATGATAAATTTATAATATCTCGAGCCTAATTAAGTAACTCTAGTTTTCAATGCAATAAAGTAATTATTATAATTTAACTTCATTATAGAGATTTGCAACCCTTAGATGAACAAACAAAATAATCTTTCTAGGATAACATATTGTGGGACGAACATGTTAAGTACAATCACCTCATTTTTCTACCGCAAAATAATGACTAGAATTATTTGAATTATTGTCGGCGTAGCACTAAATTAGAATTCGCCAGTCGGAACTTCCGAACCAAACTTTGGCTGGCCCACCACTTCCCCCACACCAAGAAACTCGCACAGAGAGCTTCCTGGCAATGGACGCATCTAATTTCTAAACAAGGAAGACTAACATAGAAATACAAATAAATTTAAATGCTTAGGTATGTGTGATGAACAATTACAACAATAAGTTAATCAAGGTGTACCCAGTTCCTTTTAAGGGATCCCTATAAACACTAAAAGTATACATATACAGTTGGAAAAATGACGAAAAATTATAATAAAAGTACTTTAAGGATAGTTCATGGTTAAATGATCATTTCAAAGATATTCACATATTTAATGTTTTAGATACAGTTTCAATCTGGCTTTAAATATGTTTGTATTCGAGACTTAATTCAACTCGTTAAGTAATGTGTTGTACTTTTGAGGATCATTAAAAGTGATTCTTCTCTGTCCAAGATTAGTTTTAGCCTGGGTTCGGACTAAGTGATGTGCTTGTCGTGTATTCTGGAGTTGATTATTCAATGTTATGGGATAGTTATTATAGATGCCTGTGTTATATATTATATCATGCACATAAGTACATGTTTGAAGCTCACAAAGACCACGAATAGGAAGAATTTTATGACTTTCATTATTATATAAGCTGATAAGCAAACGAGGAAGATTGAAAACATGTTTCAAACAACGATTCTGCAATGTCTGAAGCCGTTTGAGTTTGGATTTACATGCATTGCCCCATACTATGTTCAGATACTGTAATATGAAGTGAATGCAAGCATAACAATAATTCAATAGAGCGGTCTGCGATACAAAGGACTTAACTTTCCTGATGACACCACATAATACTGATATTTTCTGCTCAACATTCGCGATGTGGTTATTCCATGAAAAGTAGGGTCCATGATAATACCAAGGTATTTGAATGCATTGACTTGTTCGATAGTTATATAATATATTGTGTTATTTTGGATAGTTTCTAAGAGTTGATTTTTTTCGTGGTGAATGAAACAACATAAATTTGGTTTTAGACAAATTAAGTGAGAGGAGATTCGTACAAAAATAATCATGAAGGATGGCAAGGTCATGCTCAATTTTTTGGACGATGACATCAGAGCACGACCCAGGAAAAAATATAGCTGTGTCATCTGCAAAGAGTCTAGGCACACCTTTTAGATTTAATCTACCAATATCGTTAACATAAATAAGGAAAAGAAGTGGCCCAATATTGCTTCCCTGAGGGACACCTACGTTTATACCTAGTTTTTTCGCCATGAATTGTTACATATTGTTTTCGATTCGATAAATAGCTGCCAACTAGCCGATTTGCAATTCCTCTGACACCATAACGCTCAAGCTTTGCTAAAAGAATGTTATGATTCAGCGTATCAAAAGCCTTTTTTAAATCTATGAACAGTCCTCCGACAACATTTTTCGCTTCAATTTGTCTGGTAACATAATCAACGAGTTCTACCACTGCTGTGGTGGTGCTACATCCACGTCGAAAACCATATTGCAACGGATCCAAAACATTGTGTTGCTCTAAAATGTTATATAATCTGTTCACGAGCAGTTTTTCGAAAAAAATTGAATTCAATTGTTTAGCGCATCTTTAGACGAATCCAGCGCAATACTTCCGAAGTTGGGTAAATTGCCCGTATCTGAAGAACAATTCAACTTCGGTATAAATAGCGTACTAAGTTTGTTCCGGATGGACAATATTATGCTCAAAAACTCGGGCAACCTGTCATCTGCAGATGCTATGCACGCTATGAAACACACATTGACACATTGAGTGGGTCAGTCAATTTACTAGTTTCTTTAATTTTCTTGTAATAAAAAAAGTGAGACAAGACAGTTTATAGTACTGATTCTGCCAGAATAATTAAAACTTTTGTAGTATACATACTTTTTTTAGTGCATGTCTTTTTACTCCATTGCCATTAAAATCAAATGACAATCGTTTTTTATTCAGATATTTCTCAAACTTATTATAAATTCACTTTAGAATTTATTAGGGGCCCTCCTTAGCCGTGCGGTAAGACGCGCAAAACCATGCTGAGGGTGGCTGGGTTCAATTCCCAGTGCCGGTCTAGACAATTTTCGGATTGGAAATTGTCTCGACTTCTCTGGGCATAAAAGTATCATCGTGTTAGCCTCATGATATACGAATGCAAAAATTGTAACTTGGCTTAGAAACCTCGCAGTTAATAACTGTGGAAGTGCTTAATGAACACTTAGCTGCGAGGCGGCTCTGTCCCAGTGTGGGGATGTAATGCCAATAAGAAGAAGAAGAAGAAGATTATGAAACCGCTATACTATACACCGTATACTTAAAACCTTCGAAAAATGGCGTACACAGACTTTCGAACTTCAAACATGTTTGTGCCTTCTCTTATGATATATATATCCGAATTAGTTTTTGTGATCTGATTTCATTGCATTTGGTATTTAGGAATCTCACCTTTACATAGAGCTCATATCAGTCAGATTGTTCAACAGAAACCAAACTTGTATCCGTTTCTTTTCTAATTGATGAGCGCACTGGATCTTGAAGATTCATGTCGTCAGCTTTGAAGCTAGCCTAAGGTTAATTGAGTTAGGTTTTTATAATTTACTCCATTTACTCCATCCACAAGTTGGAACAGGTGGGTCATCTTATAGTAAACTAACGTCTTTCCATATTCTTCCAACCATCACACATAAGTATTAACAAGAATAGACCTTGAGCATCTTGCTCCGTAACACACTACGTAAAGGTGTCTACCCAGCGTTACGAGAAATATTTTGTAGTTTGTTCGATGTTTGTAATAAACGTTAAAATTCTCAGAAAACTTCCATACAAGTTGTATGAACCAATTTTTGGCACTTACTCCACTTTGCGTTTGACCCCCTCAATTGAAAGCTCGGACAAACATAAACATATTTTTTCTCAGGCTCATTTCCCGAAACTCAAATTAAGTTAAAAGTGATGGTTGATTAATTTCCGAATAACGCTGCTCACACAACAAGATTACTTTGACATATATATTGAATTGTTTTGAAAGGTGTTTTATCGGTCTTATTGGACTGGGTGATTTTTGATATTCGAACTGTCACTTTCAAGTTTAATTTAATTTCAAATCAAGAAATTTGTTCAAAATATTTTCTGATCGAAAATTGAGAAGAAACCAAATTTTTAATTCGTATCGCTAACTGTCATTTTAAATTCATTTATCACTTGAAACCTTGGTCAAATATAGACCAACAGGACTGTGCAAAAAAAAGAGAAGAAAAGAAAAACCAGGAAACGAGATGCAGTCAAAGAAGTTCAAAGTTTTTTCGGGAATTCAAGGATTTGCTTCTAGATTTCTTTGGTGTTTTGGTCTGGAATAATTTCAGATTTTATTTCAAACTTCAATTAATTTAATCAAAAAGATTGTTTTAAATCTTTATATGTAAAAATAAAATGGTCTGTGTCCGTATTCGCATAACTAGAAACGGATGAATGGATTTTATTCATTCCTTCAGCAGATAAGTTCATTATAGTTTCCTCCGTTCTTGGAGGATTTTTGGAGTATTCCTTGTGGAGTTGCTTGGAGAATATCGAAATAAATTTCCGAAACAAGTTATTTGAGAACCTAAAGAGAAACTTATAGAAGTTTTCTTGAAGTAAATTCCGCAGAAACTCCTGAAGAAACTCAGAAAAGAAAAGGCCGGAGGTATTTTGGAAAAATTTTCAAGGGCGTAATTTGGGTGGAAGGAAATTAGGAACTTTCGGAAGGAATTTCTATAATGCTTCTGGAGATTACCGGGCGAACTTCAAATATATAATTTCCAGAGGATTTTCTAAAGAAATGACTGAAGAACTCTAAAACTATTCCTGGAGGAATGTTTTGGGAAACACCTGGAGGGATTTCCGGTTTAATTTCTGGAGGAATTCGCAATTGAATGTTCATAAGTATACCTAGAAAAACTTCCGGGATGGGTGGGAGTAGCATTAAAAAATCTTTGTGAGATTCGAAAGAAATTCAGTGAATATTTTTGGAGAGTTCTCGAAGTAATTTAGGAAGAATTCTTGGAGGAGTTTCTGGAGGAACTTCAAAGAGAATTTCAGGAGATTCCCTGAGCAAAACTGGTGGATATTCTAGAGGAATATCCGTAAAAAATCCAAGTTTCTTGAGGAATTCGCGGGTATATTTTGTAATAGCTGCTATGAAATATCTGAACTCCAGAGAAATTTTAAAAACGGTTTTTGGGGAATTACTTCAGGAGCTTCCGGAAGAATTCCTGCAGTAATCTACGGAGGAATTATCTGAGGGGCTGCCGGACGAACTCGCTTGAAAAACTTATGAAGGAATTCTTAGAGAAACTGCTGATAAAAATCTTAAAGAATCTTCCTGGAGAATTTTGTATGGAAATTTTGTAAAATTCCGGGAAGAATACTTAGAGGAACTTCCGCAGATATTTCCGGAGAATTACCTGGAGGAGCTTCCGGATGAATACCTGAATTAACTTCCAGAGGAATTGCTGGAGGAACTTCCGGAAAAATTCCTGGAGGAACTTCCGAAGGAACTCTTGGAGGAACATCCGGAGGAACTCCTGGAGGAGCTTCCGGAGGAACTCCTGAAGAAACTTCCGGAGGAACTTTCTGAGGAACTCCTGGAGGAACTTCTGGAGGAACTCTTGGAAGAACTCCTGGAGGAATTTTCGGAAGAATTTCTAAAGAAACTCCCGGGCGAATTCCTGGAATAACTTCCGGAGGAATTCCTGCAGGAACTTTCGGAAGACATCCTGAATTAACTTCCAGACAAAATCCTGAATAAACTTCCAGACGAAATCCTAAAGCAACTTCCGGACAAAATTCTGGAGGAGTTTCCAGATGAAATCCTGGAGGAACTTCCGGAAGAATTCATAAGAAATATCTTAAGGAACTTCCGGATAAAATCCTGGAGGAACTTTCGCATGAAATCCTGGAGAGACATCCGGACCAAATCTTGGAGGTACTTCTGGACGAAATCCTGGAAAGACCTCCGGACGAAATCCTGGAGAAACTTACGGACGAAGTCTTGGAGAAACTTCCGGAAGAAATCCTGGAGAAACTTCCGGGTGAAATACTGGAGGAACTTGCGGACAAAATTCTTAAGGAACTTCTGATCGAAATCTTGGAGGAGCTTCCGGATGCAATCCTGCAGGAACTTCCAGACGAAATCCTTGAGGAACTTCCGGAATAACTCCTGGATAATATCCGAAGAAATATCTGGAGAAATGTCCAGAGGAATGTCTTGATGAACTTCCTATCGAACTCGTGTGCTTTTCTTGTCACTTTTTTATGTGTTTCACGGAAAGGGTACCATCACCGCTAGGTAGATTATTCTGTTTTTTTTTTTTTATATTTCGATCTATTCATCTTATCCAATTAATTATCTTATTGGATGTGAAGTAACAATCCTGCAAATGCTCTTGATACTCTCATCAAAATGTAGCATTTTGCTTCTTGGAGCAATTGAATCTTGCATTTTGAATCTTGAATTCAATCTTAAATTTTAAGAGTTTCAGAGATACAGATTTTTGAAAAATAATGTTTCCCCATAGAGACACCGTGTAACGCAGATCTAGCTGCGTGAAACGCTTTGTCTAAACAGACTCTAAATTCATCGAGTTGGGCGACATTCTAACGCAACGTTTTGAGCGAGAGCAGACAATTCCTGCGTTCTACCAACGTTCTACCATTTCTTCTCTTGAAGCTTTTTCCGGTGGTTTTAGATACTCTTCTCCCCTAGCGTGAACAATTGCTCACATAAAATCAATAAAAAAGTTTGATCCGTGTATACTCGCCATACGTCCCCTACTACCTAAACTGCCTTCTTAGCGTAATAATGTGTGACGATGAAGGTGGAATGGTTGGTTGAGTAACAGACTTGTTTCACAAATGTTGTTCTTATTTTGATAATGTTATTGATTAGAAGTCAGCAGAAAAAAAATCAACAATGTAATAAATGCACACAATCCAATTATATTATTATATGTGATGACAAGAACCTGTTTCACATGCAGACACGCCTTTGATTCTCAGCATAGCTGGCAAAGTAATGTCATTCATGTATCATGTGGCTAGCACGAATATTTTCATGCTCCAGGGTTTCGAGAGAATTTTTCACCCAAAAATTTAGTACAGTTGCTGAGTGCTGAGCCACGGAAAGTCCCTAATTCAAACGGATGAAGAAAAACTTACGAACACAATAATTTGCTCTTAAAACATTTGTTTCATATGAAAGAGTTACTGTTACTGCTGTAAAATGTCATTGGCATTCATTTATATTATTTTCAGAAAACTTTTTTCAGAAGCCAATTCATGACGCAACGGGGAACTTATAGCGCCCAAATATTCATGTAACTTTATAAAATAGAACGTTTTTCTTTATATCTGTTGCCTGAGACATGAGAGTCAAAATGTCATTCAAATGACATTATGTCAAACAACACGTGACATTTCGAAAAGATTTCGCTTTATTGTGTTACACAGTTAAAAATTCTGAAAATTATGCGCAATGGAAATATTTGAATCGATATTGATGTGTTCAATAGCATCTACTATAAACCTAATTTTGTGCGAAATATTGAATAGTAGCAGTAATTCAATGTAATGGAAAAATGTACCGAATCGAATGTTACATAATATATGTCGTAAAACTTTCATACCGTGTAGACTTTATATTTATAGCAGCATTCTGTTGGATAAAATATAGTTATTCAGGCGTTATGTGCTTGAAGAAAATTTTGTAATGAAGAAGAAAACGAGAAAGGCAAAAAGTTCATCATCTTACTTCGGAGGCTTATATTTTGGTTTTGAACTAGATAACTGTTCTGAAAGCACACGAAACGATCTCTATTGCCGAAGGAGTGTAACCCATTTTGTTCCATGGCTATTAAATCAAATTAAATTGCTTGTGTCAGTGTTTTGCATCTCAATAAATGTAGGTTTGCGACGAATCACTGCGAAACAATGTTCCCGATTGAATCAATTAGTACAGTCAGCTTTCGGGTTACATTGCAAACACGTTTTCTTACTTCACTCTTTTATTCAACGCAAGAACTGGAACACGATTCATTTTCTTGTAACTTTTTGCGAAATTATGACGAGAACGCTGTAATTCAAGTCCATCATCGGTAAGCGATTTGTTGCTTCTAGGCTTTTATTCCCTCCCTTGTCAAAATCTACCAGACAGTTTGGGGACAACGTTTCTTCGAAAGCAGCACGGGGCGAACGACCAAGTTCATGGCCATTCGGCATCCATTACCCTCGCGTTGCAAATCGACCTGGTTAATTTTCGATCACGCTTCAGTTTTGGACTATTCTTGCTTGTTCGAATTTCATATTGGGTATTGTTACAGTCCATCAGTCATCGCGGCATGTGCATGGATGGATTATGTCTGAAAATAAACAATTTGCCGATGCTGTTGACGTAGGCAAACAACATGCGCGCAACTGAGCAGCACCACAATAACAAGCTCAAAGGAAGAGATGCGTTGGCGTTTGAGGGAATGGGATAAAGAAAAAAAATGTACAATCGGAGGGCGGCAAGGAGGTTAGTTTTCAAGGATATTGGGGCACGTGCAATTGTATTATCCTTGTCGAGCAGACATCGTCATAGGGATTCGGAAGACCCGTGGGTGGTATTCGTTAGCGGTGTTTGCCATTGATAAAGCGCGTCGCCCACGTCGATATGTAGCTGTAATGTTGTTTTGATAAATTCATAGCAATGTACGTAACGACAGTTGGGCTTCGATAACATTATGCATAGAATAATAATGAGAGGTTAAACATTATTGGATTCATGGACATTAATCCCTGTTTTCTTTTAAAATTAATGCATTACCACAATAATAAGAATTACACCCAGCGTTTTTTTATTCAAATTTTCCAGGCGCTTACAAGACACCTCGAATTTCTTAAAATCTAAAAATCTAAAAATCTAAAAATCTAAAAATCTAAAAATCTAAAAATCTAAAAATCTAAAAATCTAAAAATCTAAAAATCTAAAAATCTAAAAATCTAAAAATCTAAAAATCTAAAAATCTAAAAATCTAAAAATCTAAAAATCTAAAAATCTAAAAATCTAAAATCTAAAAATCTAAAAATCTAAAAATCTAAAAATCGTAAAATCTAAAAATCTAAAAATCTAAAAATCTAAAAATCTAAATTATTAAAAATCTAAAAATCTAAAAATCTAAAAATCTAAAAATCTAAAAATCTAAAAATCTAAAAATCTAAAAATCTAAAAATCTAAAAATCTAAAAATCTAAAAATCTAAAAATCTAAAAATCTAAAAATCTAAAAATCTAAAAATCTAAAAATCTAAAAATCTAAAAATCTAAAATCTAAAAATCTAAAAATCTAAAAATCTAAAAATCTAAAAATCTAAAATCTAAAAATCTAAAAATCTAAAAATCTAAAAATCTAAAAATCTAAAAATCTAAAAATCTTAAATCTAAAAATCTAAAAATCTAAAAATCTAAAAATCTAAAAATCTAAAAATCTAAAAATCTAAAAATCTAAAAATCTAAAAATCTAAAAATCTAAAAATCTAAAAATCTAAAAATCTAAAAATCTGAAAATCTAAGAATTTGAAATTCTAAAAATCTAAAAATCTAAAAATGTAAAAATCAAAAAATCTTAAAATCTTAAAATCTTAAAATCTTAAAATCTTAAAATCTTAAAATCTTAAAATCTTAAAATCTTAAAATCTTAAAATCTTAAAATCTTAAAATCTTAAAATCTTAAAATCTTAAAATCTTAAAATCTTAAAATCTTAAAATCTTAAAATCTTAAAATCTTAAAATCTTAAAATCTTAAAATCTTAAAATCTTAAAATCTTAAAATCTTAAAATCTTAAAATCTTAAAATCTTAAAATCTTAAAATCTTAAAATCTTAAAATCTTAAAATCTTAAAATCTTAAAATCTTAAAATCTTAAAATCTTAAAATCTTAAAATCTTAAAATCTTAAAATCTTAAAATCTTAAAATCTTAAAATCTTAAAATCTTAAAATCTTAAAATCTTAAAATCTTAAAATCTTAAAATCTTAAAATCTTAAAATCTTAAAATCTTAAAATCTTAAAATCTTAAAATCTTAAAATCTTAAAATCTTAAAATCTTAAAATCTTAAAATCTTAAAATCTTAAAATCTTAAAATCTTAAAATCTTAAAATCTTAAAATCTTAAAATCTTAAAATCTTAAAATCTTAAAATCTTAAAATCTTAAAATCTTAAAATCTTAAAATCTTAAAATCTTAAAATCTTAAAATCTTAAAATCTTAAAATCTTAAAATCTTAAAATCTTAAAATCTTAAAATCTTAAAATCTTAAAATCTTAAAATCTTAAAATCTTAAAATCTTAAAATCTTAAAATCTTAAAATCTTAAAATCTTAAAATCTTAAAATCTTAAAATCTTAAAATCTTAAAATCTTAAAATCTTAAAATCTTAAAATCTTAAAATCTTAAAATCTTAAAATCTTAAAATCTTAAAATCTTAAAATCTTAAAATCTTGAAATCTTAAAATCTTAAAATCTTAAAATTTTAAAATCTTAAAATCTTAAAATCTTAAAATCTTAAAATCTTAAAATCTTAAAATCTTAAAATCTTAAAATCTTAAAATCTTAAAATCTTAAAATCTTAAAATCTTAAAATCTTAAAATCTTAAAATCTTAAAATCTTAAAATCTTAAAATCTTAAAATCTTAAAATCTTAAAATCTTAAAATCTTAAAATCTTAAAATCTTAAAATCTTAAAATCTTAAAATCTTAAAATCTTAAAATCTTAAAATCTTAAAATCTTAAAATCTTAAAATCTTAAAATCTTAAAATCTTAAAATCTTAAAATCTTAAAATCTTAAAATCTTAAAATCTTAAAATCTTAAAATCTTAAAATCTTAAAATCTTAAAATCTTAAAATCTTAAAATCTTAAAATCTTAAAATCTTAAAATCTTAAAATCTTAAAATCTTAAAATCTTAAAATCTTAAAATCTTAAAATCTTAAAATCTTAAAATCTTAAAATCTTAAAATCTTAAAATCTTAAAATCTTAAAATCTTAAAATCTTAAAATCTTAAAATCTTAAAATCTTAAAATCTTAAAATCTTAAAATCTTAAAATCTTAAAATCTTAAAATCTTAAAATCTTAAAATCTTAAAATCTTAAAATCTTAAAATCTTAAAATCTTAAAATCTTAAAATCTTAAAATCTTAAAATCTTAAAATCTTAAAATCTTAAAATCTTAAAAATCTTAAAATCTTAAAATCTTAAAATCTTAAAATCTTAAAATCTTAAAATCTTAAAATCTTAAAATCTTAAAATCTTAAAATCTTAAAATCTTAAAATCTTAAAATCTTAAAATCTTAAAATCTTAAAATCTTAAAATCTTAAAATCTTAAAATCTTAAAATCTTAAAATCTTAAAATCTTAAAATCTTAAAATCTTAAAATCTTAAAATCATAAAATCATAAAATCATAAAATCTTAAAATCTAAAAATCTAAAAATCTAAAAATCTAAAAATCTAAAAATCTAAAATCCAAAAATTTAAAAATTTAAAAATCTAAAAATCTAAAAATCTAAAAATCTAAATATCTAAAAATCTAAAAATCTAACAATCTAAAAATCTAAAAATCTAAAAATCTAAAAATCTAAAAATCTAAAAATCTAAAAATCTAAAAATCTAAAAATCTAAAAATCTAAAAATCTAAAAATCTTAAAATCTTAAAATCTAAAAATCTTAAAATCTTAAAATCTTAAAATCTTAAAATCTTAAAATCTTAAAATCTTAAAATCTTAAAATCTTAAAATCTTAAAATCTTAAAATCTTAAAATCTTAAAATCTTAAAATCTTAAAATCTTATCTTAAAATCTTAAAATCTTAAAATCTTAAAATCTTAAAATCTTAAAATCTTAAAATCTTAAAATCTTAAAATCTTAAAATCTTAAAATCTTAAAATCTTAAAATCTTAAAATCTTAAAATCTTAAAATCTTAAAATCTTAAAATCTTAAAATCTTAAAATCTTAAAATCTTAAAATCTTAAAATCTTAAAATCTTAAAATCTTAAAATCTTAAAATCTTAAAATCTTAAAATCTTAAAATCTTAAAATCATAAAATCATAAAATCATAAAATCTTAAAATCTAAAAATCTAAAAATCTAAACATCTAAAAATCTAAAAATCTAAAATCCAAAAATTTAAAAATTTAAAAATCTAAAAATCTAAAAATCTAAAAATCTAAATATCTAAAAATCTAAAAATCTAACAATCTAAAAATCTAAAAATCTAAAAATCTAACGATCTAAAAATCTAAAAATCTAAAAATCTAAAAATCTAAAAATCTAAAAATCTAAAAATCTAAAAATCTAAAAATCTTAAAATCTTAAAATCTAAAAATCTAAAAATCTAAAAATCTAAAAATCTAAAAATCTAAAAATCTAAAAATCTAAAAATCTAAAAATCTAAAAATCTAAAAATCTAAAAAACTAAAAAACTAAAAAATCAAAAAATCAAAAAATCTAAAATTCTAAAAATCTAAAAATCTAAAAATCTAAAAATCTAAAAATCTAAAAATCTAAAAATCTAAAAATCTAAAAATCTAAAAATCTAAAAATCTAAAAATCTAAAAATCTAAAAATCTAAAAATCTAAAAATCTAAAAATCTAAAAATCTGAAGATATAAAAATCTAAAAATCTAAAAATCTAAAAATCTAAAAATCTAAAAATCTAAAAATCTAAAAATCTAAAAATCTAAAAATCTAAAAATCTAAAAATCTAAAAATCTAAAAATCTAAAAATCTAAAAATCTAAAAATCTAAAAATCGGAAATCTTAAAAATGTTAAAATTTAAAATCTAAAATCTGAAAATCTAAAAATCTAAAAATTTAAAATCTAAAATCTAAAAAATCAAAATCTAAAATCTAAAAATCTAAAATCTAAAAATCTAAAATTCAAAATCTAAAAATCTAAAAATCTAAAATCTAAAAATCTGAAAAATCTAAAAATCTAAAAATCTAAAATCTGAAAATCTAAAAATCTAAAAATCTAAAAATCTAAAATCTAAAAATTCTAAAATCTAAAAATCTAAAAATCTAAAATCTAAAAATCTAAAAATCTAAAAATCTAAAATCTAAAAATCTAAAAATCTAAAATCTAAAAATCTAAAATCTAAAAATCTAAAAAATCTAAAAATCTAAAATCTAAAAATCTAAAAATCTAAAAATCTAAAAATCTAAAATTCTAAAAATCTAAAAAACCTAAAAATCTAAAATCTAAAAATCTAAAAATCTAAAATCTAAAAATCTAAAAATTTAAAATCTAAAAATCTAAAATTAAAAATTTAAAAATCTAAAACTTTAAAAATTAAAAATTAAAAATTAAAAATCTAAAAATCTAAAAATCTAAAAATCTAAAAATCTAAAATCTAAAAATCTAAAATCTAAAAATCTAAAAATTCAAAATCTAAAAATCTAAAAATCTAAAATCTAAAAATCTAAAAATCTAAAAATCTAAAATCTAAAATCTAAAAATCTAAAAATCTAAAATCTAAAAATCTAAAAATCTAAAATTCTAAAAATCTAAAAATCTAAAATCTAAAATCTAAAATCTAAAATCTAAAATCTAATATCTAAAATCTAAAATCTAAAAATTTAAAATCTAAAATCTAAAATCTTAAAATCTTAAAATCTTAAAATCTTAAAATCTTAAAATCTTAAAATCTTAAAATCTTAAAATCTTAAAATCTTAAAATCTTAAAATCTTAAAATCTTAAAATCTTAAAATCTTAAAATCTTAAAATCTTAAAATCTTAAAATCTTAAAATCTTAAAATCTTAAAATCTTAAAATCTTAAAATCTTAAAATCTTAAAATCTTAAAATCTTAAAATCTTAAAATCTTAAAATCTTAAAATCTTAAAATCTTAAAATCTTAAAATCTTAAAATCTTAAAATCTTAAAATCTTAAAATCTTAAAATCTTAAAATCTTAAAATCTTAAAATCTTAAAATCTTAAAATCTTAAAATCTTAAAATCTTAAAATCTTAAAATCTTAAAATCTTAAAATCTTAAAATCAAAATCTTAAAATCTTAAAATCTTAAAATCTTAAAATCTTAAAATCTTAAAATCTTAAAATCTTAAAATCTTAAAATCTTAAAATCTTAAAATCTTAAAATCTTAAAATCTTAAAATCTTAAAATCTTAAAATCTTAAAATCTTAAAATCTTAAAATCTTAAAATCTTAAAATCTTAAAATCTTAAAATCTTAAAATCTTAAAATCTTAAAATCTTAAAATCTTAAAAATCTTAAAATCTTAAAATCTTAAAATCTTAAAATCTTAAAATCTTAAAATCTTAAAATCTTAAAATCTTAAAATCTTAAAATCTTAAAATCTTAAAATCTTAAAATCTTAAAATCTTAAAATCTTAAAATCTTAAAATCTTAAAATCTTAAAATCTTAAAATCTTAAAATCTTAAAATCTTAAAATCTTAAAATCTTAAAATCTTAAAATCTTAAAATCTTAAAATCTTAAAATCTTAAAATCTTAAAATCTTAAAATCTTAAAATCTTAAAATCTTAAAATCTTAAAATCTTAAAATCTTAAAATCTTAAAATCTTAAAATCTTAAAATCTTAAAAATCTTAAAATCTTAAAATCTTAAAATCTTAAAATCTTAAATTAAAATCTTAAAATTCTTAAAATCTTAAAATCTTAAAATCTTAACATCTTCAAATCTTAAAATCTTAAAATCTTAAAATCTTAAAATCTTAAAATCTTAAAATCTTAAAATCTTAAAATCTTAAAATCTTAAAATCTTAAAATCTTAAAATCTTAAAATCTTAAAATCTTAAAATCTTAAAATCTTAAAATCTTAAAATCTTAAAATCTTAAAATCTTAAAATCTTAAAATCTTAAAATCTTAAAATCTTAAAATCATAAAATCATAAAATCTTAAAATCTAAAAATCTAAAAATCTAAAAATCTAAAAATCTAAAAATCTAAAATCCAAAAATTTAAAAATTTAAAAATCTAAAAATCTAAAAATCTAAAAATCTAAATATCTAAAAATCTAAAAATCTAACAATCTAAAAATCTAAAAATCTAAAAATCTAACGATCTACAAATCTAAAAATCTAAAAATCTAAAAATCTAAAAATCTAAAAATCTAAAAATCTTAAAATCTAAAAATCTAAAAATCTAAAAATCTAAAAATCTAAAAATCTAAAAATCTAAAAATCTAAAAATCTAAAAATCTAAAAATCTAAAAATCTAAAAATCTAAAAATCTAAAAAACAAAAAAACAAAAAATTAAAAAATCAAAAATCTGAAATTCAAAAATCTAAAAATCTAAAAATCTAAAAATCTAAAATCTAAAAATCTAAAAATTTTAAAATCTTAAAATCTAAAAATCTAAAAATCTGAAAATCTAAAAATCTAAAAATCCAAAAACCTTAAAAATCAAAAACCTAAAAATCTAGAAATCTAAAATCTAAAAATCTAAAAATCTAAAAATCTAAAAATCTAAAAATCTAAAAATCTAAAAATCTAAAAATCTAAAAATCTAAAAATCTAAAAATCTAAAAATCTAAAAATCTAAAATCTAAAAATCTAAAAATCTAAAAATCTAAAAATCTAAAAATCTAAAAATCTAAAAATCTAAATTCTAAAAATCTAAAATCTAAAAATCCAAAAATTTTAAAAATCTAAAAATTTAAAAATCTAAAGATCTAAGGATCTAAGGATCTAAAAATCTAAAATTTTAAAAATTTAAAGATCTAAAAATCTTAAAATCTAAAAATCTAAAATCTAAAAATCCAAAATCTAAAAATCTAAAAATCTAAAAATCTAAAAATCTAAAAATCTAAAAATCTAAAAATCTAAAAATCTAAAAATCTAAAAATCTAAAAATCTAAAAATCTAAAAATCTAAAAATTTAAGAATCTAAAAATCTAAAAATCTAAAAATCTAAAAATCTAAAAAATCTAAAAATCTAAAAATCTAAAAATCTAAAAATCTAAAAATCTAAAAATCTAAAAATCTAAAAATCTAAAAATCTAAAAATCTAAAAATCTAAAAATCTAAAAATCTAAAAATCTAAAAATCTAAAAATCTAAAAACCTAATAATTTAAAAATCTAAAAATCTAAAAATTTAAAAATCTAAAACTTTAAAAATTTAAAAATTAAAAAACCTAAAAATCTAAATAAAAATCTAAAAATCTAAAAATCTAAATATCTAAAAATCTAAAAGTCTAAAAATCTAAAAATCTAAAAATCTAAAAATCTAAAAATCTAAAAATCTAAAAATCTAAAAATCTAAAAATCTAAAAATCCAAAAATCTAAAAATCTAAAAATCTAAAAATCCAAAAATCTCAAAATCTAAATCTAGAAATGCAAAAACCTAAAAGTCTAAGAATCTAAAAATCTAAAAATCCAAAAATCTAAAAATCTAAAAATCTAAAAATCTAAAAATCTAAAAATCTAAAAATCTAAAAATCTAAAAATCTAAAAATCTAAAAAGCAAGGTTTGGAGCAAAATCCAGCACAGTGAGCAGTGTTGGGTCTCGAGTCGTCGCCAGCGCCAGCGAACCGGAAGTCTTCTGCCAACCGGAATCGTCGGACCGACCTCGGCACTCGAACCGTCAACCTGCTGAAGAAAGAAGAAAGAAGAAGGAAGTGCTTCGGGTATGTAGGGCACCGCCAGTGCGGACGTTATCCACCACCGGAACTGTCGGACCACCTCTGCAACCCGAAGACGAAGTCGGCGCAATGCGCGAAAGCGTCCCCTGCGATAGCCGCCGGTAGTCGGGGCACCATCAGTGCGGAAGTTTCCTTCACCGGAACTGGTGGACCACCCTCGACGCCGGGGAAGTCAGGAGGATTCGAGTGAGGAAGTTTGCGGCACAACCGCCGAGGGGTCGAGACGTAGCAGTGGATCTCAGCAAGCCAGTCGGCGAACTAGCCTAAGCTAGGGGCCGGAATTTTAGAAGAAGTGCATGAGCACAGCCCCCCCCGAAGTAGTCGCAGCATCCAGTGGTCCC
Organism: Armigeres subalbatus; assembly: GCF_024139115.2. Classification (NCBI taxonomy): domain Eukaryota; kingdom Metazoa; phylum Arthropoda; class Insecta; order Diptera; family Culicidae; genus Armigeres; species Armigeres subalbatus. The sequence goes on along the minus strand of NC_085141.1, from coordinate 172,579,423 downwards.
GGGGGGATCGAGGCAAGGAGGATAAGGGACCCGGTTTATCCGGGAGGCACATTTTTAGCAGGTCGGGAGGAGCCCATCCCTGTTCGCCTTCGAGCATAGTGTGGATGCTCGAGGTGTCTGTCGCGCAGATTTTTGATGGCCTTTAACCCTTGAAAAAAAAAAAAAAAAAAAAAAATACAGACAGACATCATTTCAATTCGTCGAGCTGAGTCGATTGGTATATAACACTATGGGTCTCCGGGCCATCTATAAAAAGTTCATTTTTGGAGCGAACATATAGCCTTTACGTATACTTTGTATACGAGAAAGGCAAAAATTAAAAACCTAAAAATCTAAAAAGATGTAAAAATACAAATAAAAAGCTAGAGAGTCCTAAATTTCAAAATAATACTACGTTTCAGCGTTTGGTAATTTGTAATTAGCCCCTGTTGCGTTTAAGTCGAGCAAAATGCATAAAAATGATTTGCTGTGCAATCTTACCAAGATACAGTATTGAATCAAATATGCTTTTCATATCTATTTTTTATTTCAATAAATTCTACGCAAAGTTGTTCTTAAGTATGTAAATTGGATACCTATCAGAATTCGATACCAATATCAACCGTCATTCTGCCACTCGCAAAATCTCCTGGAACATTCCAACCTTCTACAAGTTTAGCAAAATAACAACAGCTGCTTTCAGACTTGTGTGTTGATGTTTAGTAGCTCGATAATAGCCTACCACGCGCACCCCTCTACGATGACGTCAGCAGCCGTATGGCGTCTATGTGTTGGTTGGTGGATTGCGCGAAAACAAAATAAGAAAATAACAACTATAACCGGCGGAGCTATTTGCCAGCTTGAAATGACCAACCCTTCAACTGGGTTGCTTTCGTGAGGGTTGAACTAGAAGCAAAAACTGTGGAAAATACATCACATGAGACTTGATAACTTTTGCTTAATGATGTAGGTGATAGTTAGACTGCGCCAGCTTTAAAGAAAAACAAATTGTTTTGAAATAATTGCAGGTTTCGGTTAAGTGTGGCGGAATTACATTTATTATATTATCCACTATTCGAATTACAAAATGGAAAATATAGTTGGCTTAGTTTAAAAGAGTTATTTGTCTTTCCTTACACCCAATCAGCAACTGTTAGATTTACTAACAATTCTGCATAAGAACCTACCTAACCATGTATACGAACTGGGCATACACAAAATTGTCAGATTCTTATACAAAGCATGTAAGCTTACAAACGAATATTGCAAGAAAAGCTTGCAAAATTATAAAGTCTCATACAATATTTGTATAAGAATCAAACATTTTCGCAAATGTCCAGTTCTTATACAGATTTTGGTATAGGTTCTTATACAGAATTGTTAGAAAAACTAAATTCAATTGTGTGAATCAAATTGTCGTAGCGAACCCTCATCATAATATACTTCACTACCAAACGTATTGATTCATATACGTGATAAAAATTCCCAAAATGCATTTAAATCTCAAAAATACCATTGAACATAAATTTTCAGATATGGTTCATGAGAAAGCCTTACCGGAGAGGGATGTGTTTATAACTGACATAGAAACTACTTTATTCCTGAGCCAGTCTAGTGTCCATTTACCTAATGGTCAAAACAAGAATGACTAGAAGTTTGCTTTGCTGTTGACTACGTTTGCGATGAATGTTATGTTAGCGAAAGTGATTGAAAGATGGGAATAAATGAAAGTATAGCTCACAAAAATGGGCAAACGAGTGTGTCTAGACATTCTTGACATCTTGCATTTTTCATGGCGCTCCGATATCTAGTCTAGCTGTAGAAATTTATTATAGTGCGTTATTATCTGTTCTATTTGTCTGCGCAACTGTCATTTTCACAATGACAATAATGTTTTCCTGCATATCAGCATTGATGGTTGAGTGGTTTCTATAATATGGCTTATTACGTATTTATTTGTCGAATTAATGTTTGTTGAGTGTTAGTAAGTTCTTATGGTGAATCATAAGGCTCACAGCTCGAGAAGATACATGGTTTTCGTTAGTCAGGTTATTAAAATTACGAAATTGTTATTAATTATAAGTTATTGAAATACGAAATTGATAATAAAACTTAGCTTAATAGATAGATAGTTGCCAGCTCTAACCGGCACGTATAAGGGAGGAAATGTATATTTTAAAGCTAAAATTTGGTTGATAAATGTGAAATAATAAAAGAAATTCCAACTGTAATAGCTTTTTTATTTGAAACAGATCCAGAACGCATTTTTATGAATGCAGAATTTTCTGCAAGTAAATAAACAGATGCTATTTTCCAAGTCAATGCAAAAAATGGGAAATACCCAAACGATCTCACTCGAGAATCTCAACACATTCGAAAACGTTAGTTGTGTGCTATCCAAATAGGAGTTCTACCAACCATCAGTAAAGAGATAGAGCTCAGCGGTTCTCGTTTCGCGAAATCGAGAGCACTCTTGATTTTACTTTCTTAATAGTTTTGTTTACACATTTTTGAATCGCTCTCAATACTAATTCGTTATGCAGGTATATTTGCGGACACCACAGTACTAGTTATGTCGCACATTTTGAGTGTTGACTTGTCGTTGTGAGTAGTTGATAAGTTGTTGACTATCTTGTCTAGTCTATCGCCGACTTTGTGCCCAAGCTAATGAAAAAAGCTTTGGCTGAACACGTTGTCAGAGACTAAACATGCTGATTGTATGAATGAATAAGTGGCTTTAATGTACGGAAGGGGAGAGTGGTATGTTACGTGTCAGAAAAAATAAAAATAAAAATTTTGGAAGATTTATCAGCTACACTGTGAAATGTCACCGATATGTAATTGTAAGACGCGCGGCTACAAAGCAAGACCATGCTGAGGGTGGCTGGGTTCGATTCCCGGTGCCGGTCTAGGCAATTTTCGGATTGGAAATTGTCTCGACTTCACTGGGCATAAAAGTATCATCGTGCTAGCCTCATGATGATACAAATGCAAAAATGGTAACCAGGCTTAGAAACCTCGCAGTTAATAACTGTGGAAGTGCTTAATGAACACTAAGCTGCGAGGCGGCTCTGTCCCAGTGTGGGGATATAATGCCAATAAGAAGAAGAAGAAGATGTAATTGGATTGCTACTGTTAATTCGCTCATAACTTTTTCCAAAAAAATATTAACGATTTCGGTTTTTTTGATAAACATGTGGTGCTTAAAATACCTTATTACTTTGTTCAACAGATCATTGATCTGAAAGCAAAGTAAGGGCGAAATTACGAAAATGCCATGAAATGTCATGACATTATTAATGTCATTTGACAGTTTTGACATTTAGCTTTCACGCTTCCGATTTCAGATTAAGAGCACTGACATGTATAACAAAGTAATAGAATCCTTTAACCTTCCGGGACTCGCTTGGTCCTAGACCGCTCACGCAGTCCCGCTTCTGTAGTGAACGAGAAGCGTGCTTTTTTCGAAGGTGTTGTACTTTTTACAACGGCGCGAGTCCCCGAAGGTTATGCGTAACTTGTTAATAAAATAACGAAAAATTATATTTTGAAAAAAGTTATTAACAAGTTAGTTCCATGACACCAAAATAAACCTTTAGCGCACAAAAAAAGAATTTTAGGTTTTAACAATATAAAGTAACAGTAAGTTTGAATAAAATAGCGCTTATTTCTATGCTAAAAATATGTACATGCAAATAGATTTCAAGTTTCAACATATTTATATCTGTGTGTTAAATAAATAAATAAATGAATTACTACGTCTCAGATAATTCTCTACAGCTTCTCATGGGCGCAAATTTTGAATTGCGTTTTAATCATCCCGAAATATTCATTAAAAACAAATCGCTGTTTGATTGTACACAGTGTACTGTTAGTAAATATATTACGTCGTGGGAAAATATATTCAACAAATCATGATCATATTTCATTCTAAATATGTATTTGACCTGCTCAAAAGTGAATAGTACGTAATAAAAACCATATAATTAAATTGTTATAATTATTATCGCGTTTGAGATTTTAGAAAGAAGAAAACTACTTTTGGTTAAAATAGTTTTGGAGACGTTTTTCGATGGTTGTTTCAATGTTTCAATTTCAGTGAATACTTTATTTTTTGTTTGAATAAATTATCAACATTCATGTTTGTTTGATGTGTGGATGGTCGGAGATTCACGCTTAGTTCTTAACTTGTGCATCTACTACCTTTGTATATAACTTTCTAAATTGTGTGTATCCAAATGAGCAAACTTTTATCCAAACAGTATAAACTTCAAGCAGCAGCGGGATATCCTCCAGCACCGGACACCTCCCATTACCGGACACTTCAAAAAAAAACTTGCAGAGGTCGCTTCACCATCATATTTAGTACAAAAGGAAGCTATTAAAAAGTCCTTTACCTGCATCTAATATCAGATCCTCATATTGTAAACTTTGTATAAAAATTGAAATTGAACAAAAAATTTTACTCATGTAACAGGAACTTTGTCATATGTATTTGAACATGGTGCAATATAGTGTACGGTAATAGGGGACACTTTTCTGAAACGTGAAAAATTTTACCAAAATTAATCTTTAAAATACAATGTCGAAAAACGTGTAAAATAAAGTTTGTGTGAATCAGTAATGATCATCAGTAAACATAATCCAGCAGGTTAGAGAGTTTTTCGTGAAATGGCTTATCTGGGATATTCCTTTGAAATAAGCCGAATATCAGTTCACATCGCTTTTATGTAATGTTGACCATAGATAGTGGAATATATAGATGAGCGAAGATAAATCCTCTGTCTCCAAACGAACTGTCAAACGTGTCTCCAAACGCTCATCTATAGATTCTACTATCAATAATGTTGACCACCCCTGTTGAAAACATTCTCTTGAAAACATCCCAGAGAATCAAACTCGCCATCTCCGGATTGACAATTACACCTTTCATTGGCTTGCAAGCTCCAGGTATCCAGCAAATCAAATACTTCTTTTGCCGCATTCTCACCACACAATTTCTCCGAGTTTCTGTCGGAAATCACTACTGGAAGTCGCTCAACTTTTGTGCTGTATAAAAGTTAGTTAAACATCTAAGTTCTTTTTTTTGCAAATATATCATACGTACCTGAGCTATCTGGCAAAATTTTCCCATCCCAATGGACTACCAAGAACTTGATTTATAATTTTCTTTTTGAATAGTAGCAAAATTTCTCCTGGCTTTGCTTCGAGCTCTCCCTATTGTGGTTCTTGAAACAGCTGCTGCTATGGGGATGATAATCCTAACTGCCTGACGATCCGATATTTTATCTCGGTCCAGAGCACTTGTAACACATGACGTTAGAACAGAGTCAGTGTGGTTTTCAATTTATATTCGCTTAGGGGGACAAGATAGCACATATTCTTCATCTTTATCAACTGTCTCATAGTCATCTAAAATAAGATAATAGCCATAATTATTGCATTAGTAGTTGATAACAACTTATGACTTGCTCAACAACAACTTGCTCATTCAATATTTTACCTTCTGGAGGATCAGGCATGGGAACGTTTGGTATTTCAACGTTTTGCTCGCACCCAAATTTACAGAAAGTCAGTATGGTTAATGTTAGGAACCGTTGGCCATCTTGATCTGCCAAAAACTCCATTTTGCGTTCTGACAAAACCTTGTGTTTGTTGACAATGTTGAACAGAATATCAAGCTTGTTCATGAACTGATGATCTTTTTGTAACTGCAACTCTGTAACGATATGCTTATTCTTTTTGATCAGTAACCACTCCGAATGAGTTTTCTGCAGTGTTTCAATTATACGCTTCTTCGTTTTGGATGCTAGCTCCGCGCTAGACCATAAATCGCATAGTTCTTCAACAGTGCGGTGAAGTGCTTTGCGTAATGTTTTATACATGAATAAAAGATGATGAAACCTCGCAAAGTTGGAAGCCGGTTGAAACGAGTGATCGGCACACATTCTCCGTGTCCAATCAAATAAATGATGTCGGAGCTTCGTGTGCACGTCATTTAAACAGAATTTTATGAAAGCTGTAATACGTTCAAAAATATAATGGTCATATGGATATTATCATCTACTATTTACTTACAATATAGAAATAAAATACTTAAAAGAAAATTTGAATCGTCGCGATCCTGAATGAATTGTTTCTCATTATCTAGGAACTCAGTGAGATGTTAATGATAATGACATATTGTAAATGATTTCCAACTGGTCCATATGTTAAGCATCGGTTACTAAGGTATGTTGCTTGAAATATTTTGTTGCGTTACGCCTCGAGCGAAACCAACCCACACATATGCAGCCGAAACAGTAATAACTTTTCGAATTCGCCTCGAATCGACTTGTGGTCTTCGGCATCATCTTCATTACATCCTTTTCGACAAGTGAATTGAATTAAAGAACATTTGGATATGTTTAAGTGTGCTAAAATGGGAAAGTAAAAAAGCTTTGCAATTTCACATATATTATGAAAGATTCTCCCATGTAAACTTACAACAAGTTTAGCTTCGCCCAAATGTTAACCGATTTGGTTAAAATTTTGTCCAGAGCATCAGGCCGTCAAACAGTATGAAATAAAAAGGCAAATCAACAAAAAATTGAAAAAGGTTTTTTTTTGAGCCACCTCAATGTTCAATCACGAACTCCATTTCGTTATTTTTTGTCAAAAGTTCAAAAAAAAATCTCAAAAATGAGAAACAAGCCCATGTGTCTTCCAGTCATTTCGTTATGATAGAAAAATTTGACAGGCACTTTTTTGTCTTCAAACTTGTTCTGTAACACAGCTCAACCAGATTTTGTTCTCAACACCAAACAATGTGTGCCTGCAAATTATCCGTACAACAAGACAGGTTTTTAAATATTTTTTGGAATAAATTAAAGAACCAGCATGCATTGCATGTTATTATAATAGGGCTACATAAACCAAGCTGAATTTGTTCACATTAAAATGACCCCTGTATCCTGACCCCTGTATCCTGAACGCCTTCAATCGTGTTGGAAAAAAACACGATGGCCGCACGTTTCTATACAGATACTTTTCACACATTTTTGACGATTGTGACATGATTTCAAATGTCTCGATAATATGTTCGGTGTTTTGATGGCTGTTGATTTCAACATGGACCATACTGAATGATAAATTCAACCCAAATCGGGTGAGTAGGAAGGCAATTCCTTTTTGTTCGGAAAACCGGAAAAAAACCATTCACAAAGATTTAATTTTTTTATACATGGAATGACGCTCAGTGTTCTCAGAATATAGGGGAACGGTTCGGCACTTCATCCCATAGCTCATATTTCCATCCCATCAAAAACAAAGCAATGAAAAGGAATTTGGCTTGTTTCTTATTTTTGTGATTTTTTTCACCAGTGAGCACGCGGGTTAGCAAAAAGAAGCGACGAGATTGATGTTGTATTACTTTGTTTTGCGATGAGATGAACATATGTTCAGTGAGATGGAAAACGGAACAGTTCCCCTACATCTGTTACAGCCTGCTGAGTTGTTATGCCCATATAGCTACCGATTCAGTCCATTATTGTCTGTTTTTGCTTTGTAGAAGCAAACTGTCAAAATCAAACGGGCTTGGTAGTCATATGGCTACTGCTTCTGCCTCATACGCAGGAGGTCGTGGGTTCAATCCCAGGTCCGTTTCATTCTCCTACTTTGTATCTTTCTCTATATTTCTCATGTTCCAGCAATCGCTAGAACTGGAAATGGGCTTCTACACCGTTTCCGTTTCTCTATCCTAAACCTTCAAATTGACTATTCTAGCAATAACTGCTAGAATTGGAAATGAACGAAAAAAAAAGTTCGTTTTCAACATCCAATTAGAAATTACATCAATTGCTTTCTCCTATCTATCACATGGCAACTCGTTAACCAAGACGAACCTCTGCCCCTCGAACCTAACCCAAAAATTCCAATAAATTCCGCATGAACTCGTGGCAAGTGCAGAGGTATATTCGGCTTGCAGTGGGCGAGTGATTGCATCATCATTTCCTCCCCCTTCCTTACATTGACTTGCATTCTGACGTGGCAGGCGCCAGTGTGACCTAACAAATGAGATCACCAGTACTTGTACATTGAAGATGAGTGCTAGTCCCAAGCAAACATCTGTTGGTTCTCTGTGCAAGAACAGCTGATCTGGTCATAATGGAGTAGCAACTACGGGCAGTCAATCAAGCTCAAGCTCAAGCTGTAGAAGCAAACTATCAAAATCTGTACGGATAATTTGCAGACACCCTGTAGATGGTGATGGTTGTGAATTTTGAGCAATTTAAACATAATAAGAGTGCACTTGTCATAAGACGAGTTTGTACAATCCCTTTGAATTCCACCACTTAATTGTATCTTGACAGATACGTATTTCGTGGACGTTAGGCAGAATAACAGCGATTTCAACAATGCTGTTCTCACAACTGGCCCTCTACTAAAAATTTCAATTTCTGTTCGCTTCATACTCGTCGCTCGCTTGTGACACCTATCCATACTGTTCTTCATTGTTGCGCTCCCTCTTACTTGAGCTTTAGATGTTGTACTCACCGATAAATGCCAACAAATCAATAATGATTGAGTCATGTACGTTGATCAAAAAAACTTTCCCAATTAGATACGTATTTCGACCTCAACCATAAGGCCGTCTTCAGTGTCTCGTACTTGAAACGATTCGAAGTCGAGTCAAGTACGAGACACTGAAGACGGCCTTACTGTTGAGGTCGAAATACGTATCTGTCAAGATACAATTAAGTGGTGGAATTCAAGGGGATTGTACAAACTCGTCTTATGACAAGTGAAGACATTCCACTAAAAAGCTCAGAATAATTTTCTTAATAAAATAATAAGAGTGATTTTTCTATAATTTTGGTTAGTGAAAGTTATATAAAAATATGTTTTATGCAAGCAACCTTCAAAGACTTGTATACAAGCCTGGTTATTTTCTGTGAACGGTTTTGAGAGGAAATAAACAATAATTCAATATAATAGTTTGTCCAAGCAATAAAATAATATGTTTTCATTGAAGTAAGTTCTATTCAATGTAAATATGATGTATTTCACACGACAAAATGATAAACAATTAGCTGTGCAATTTACGCATGGAAGAATGTGTTCATAACTAACAAACAAATACTTTAATCAAGTACCTGAAAGCCTTCCGTTCAATGGACTGCAATATGTCGCTTCATCCACAACGGTACAAACCACAACACAATTTGCAACATGATAACAGATTACGTGTGGTCATTGGAAGTAGATTGATCGAAAAACAAAACCGGAAATCGAGCAGAATAATATTTTCAGAGGGGGGGAATGTTGAGCATAAAATGAAAAATAATGGATATTTTTTAAAAGTCGAATGAAACAAACTGACTAGTTTCTTTATATTTCATTCTGGCAGCAAAATAAAATATCCATGAAGAATTGAAATTTTTTGATAAAAAATTAGGAAATTGTCATTAAAGAAGTCAGGGTATGAACAATAAATAAATATAAAATTTCCACAAATAATGTAAAATTTCCATAAACAATTGAGAATTTTCCACAAAACAAAAATAAACAATAAAGCAAAATTTGCAATCATAAAATAAGAATTTGAAATGGAAATTTTGCATTATTTGTGGAAATTTTATATTCATTTGTTGCTCATACCCTGATTTCTTTATTGGCAATTTCCGTATTTTATATTTATATTACTAAATATCTAATTTTTAAGGGGAAGTTTTTATTTTAGTCATTTTGGTCTACAGATTTATATTTCAGTTCCTCTGCCCGCATGTTGTTGAATTTTTGGTGGCTCCAAACTGGCGTTTACATGCAAGTTTTTTAAACGGACTTGCATGGAACATTTTTAAGTTAAATTCACTGAACTTAAATAAAAGGAAAACGCGTATAACGCGCAAATTTGAAGATAAATCAATAGATCAGATGTGCTTATATCGTTTCGGGTATTGATTGACCTAAAATTCGGTTCATAAACTACATGACGCCAATTTCTTCAAATTTGCGGTCTTCATCTAGCTATATCTCAAAACTTGGACGTGTTTTAGCATTATCTGAGCACAGATTCGGATTCAGCAAGCCAAAATCTACTAAAAGTGAGAAAAAAAATGGATGATAAGGGATCGAGAGGATAAGAGATTCAATAAATCCGAATATGGCAACATTAAAAATGTTTTTAATAATTTTCAATAATTTTTACATTTTGACAACTTAAAACTAGAATGTTCATTAAAGAAATGCAATTTCGGGTACTATGAAAATGAATACACGCTTTTAACATCGTAAATAGAAGAAATGAGGAATAACATCCGCCCTCTCTTTATTAAGCTTCCTCGAAGATGCATTTAAGCTCTTAAACCCCACAAACAAGCGTGAACCACCACTACCGCCATCACCGAGCAGAGCACACGCGGTTCCGATGGTTGTTTCATGTTTGTCGCGGCTTTCCGTGTGTAGGTTGACCGCGACCGCGAAGATTCGCGATCGTTTTCGCTTAGCGCAATCCCGTCAATCAGTCGAGTTGAGACGTTGATAAATACAAGTCGCGTTTTAGTTTTTCGTACAAACAGGCCTGCTCTTTGTGTAGTGTTCTGAAGTGCTTTGCGTTTAAATTTATTTTCGGCGATTAAAACTGTTGATTGTGGAAGAAGTCGTAAGCCGTTTGAAGAATCTGAATCGTACGTTGCGGCGTTCTACAGCTTCGCAACTTTTTATCTACTATCGATCGGCCCGCGAGGGCACGTGTGCGGGTTGAGACATATACATTTTTTGGAAGTGAGTATATCAGCCACATCCCAATTTGGATGGCTTCATTTTTGGAAAGTTTGGTAGGTCGTCGGCGCGACATATAGAAGTGCTACTTAAATATGCACTGTTTCGAATCGTTGCAAATTTGATTAGCGAATAAACATTGATTTGAGAAGGCGAAGCGCAAACAAGAGATTTCGATAGAAGTGTTTGTGAATTAAATGGCTGCCAGAGGAAACATTTGAAGACCTGAATGGGCTGATGTGTGCCAATTCGTGCCACGACTGATAACCGAACGGTCTCCGCTTATCTTATCAGCGCCAGCAGTGAACGTGAAGGAGTGCAAAAGTACAATAATTGCCAGTCTGCGTGATGTGATTAATTTGTTATTGTTTTGAAAGTTCGCCTTAGCGCGGAGCACAGCCTGTTGTACAACAAAACAGAATCGTAAAATGTTACAAATATTTCGAGACGAAAATCTTTAAAAATAGAACATGAACTAAATGCGGAAATAAAGTGACCCCTTGTGAAAAGTTGAAACCCGTGAAAAAATACCCCAAGTGAATGAACATATACAGCTAGTGTTTGTACATATCCGCCGAGATATACATAAAGAAGCAAAACAAGAACCGCAGCGTCGAGAAGTCGCGAAGAACGCTAAGTGGCGAGTCAGACCAACCTCATCGGCTAGCCGCTGCCACACAAGCGTGCTTAGCACATTTGTGTTGGAGGCTTGGAGGTGTTTATTGACCAGAAGCAGCCAGTTGATGTAAGTGGGGTATGGCCGTCGGCGGTCAGTGGATGGCGGTGTGTTAGGATAGGAATTTCTGCCACTCTAATTTGAAATAATTCGATCTGAAAGGGCGGGGAGGGGTGTTTGGTATCCGACATCACAATATAACACAATATGGTGACTTGCTTCTGATCTGGTTAGACTTGTCTATAACGTCACTACTGTGGCACATGCACGGCGGTGATTGGATGGATGATAGTGTTAACAAACTCGTTCAAGGATGTTTCGGAAAGATTTCAAAGCTAGTAGTGTTCGGTGAATTTGCGGAGGCATTCTAATCAGTTATTTTAGTGGCAAATGTGACTCACTTTAAGGAAATGATTCGCCACCAGACAAAGGTTATAATACTATAATGTCATGTCATATCATTTACATAACTGGTTGCATATTTTCATCCGCGGAACATTGCGAACACAACAGTATCACGTCCCATGTAAATGAAAGTGATACGTCTCTGTTGACCTAGTTTTCACTTCTGGTATTAAGTGTTGCTGAATTCAGAAAAGCTTATCTATGATAAGAGTACGTAATGGCATTTCATGATTATTAAATGGTAGGTCTTCAAGGTTTAGTCACTCAAGACGTTATCATAATAAATTCTGAGTGCTAAAAGTGGTGAAATATTCTGTGCTGAAAAACAGAAAAAAAAACAAATCGAAAAAATTACGAAAATAAAATTCATCAATTTTTAAAAATTAATTCCTCTATTTTTTATAATGAATGTTTTTCATTTCTTTATTATGTAAGGTGACTTAAAATTTTCTAAGCTTCATTAAGTTTGCCCGCCACCTCATACGGAATACATTTTCACTCACCAAATGTACATCTATTGTTAAGAGGTCACATTACAAAAAATGCAAATAATTTGGATTTTTTGGCTAAACAAAAGAAGTAAATTAAATTTTGTTGAAATTGTTTCTGAAATCTTGAAGTGCAAAAACTCAAGTTTTGCTGTTTGAAAAAATGATGGCTCTGTAGAATTTTCCCGCTGATACGTTTTCAGTGCTCCGGCCTACGGGCGAAGACCTTGAAAACTTTGAAAAAACTTCCACGTTTAAAAAATTGTACAGTGGTGTAACCTCTTTCTTTCAAATATGTTGTTATGCATCTTTTCTCAATTTAATAAGTTACTCTATGTGGAGTTCATAATGGTTTTCTTATCATGGCACTTCCATGCATTTGATTTACATTTTGTTTCATATGAGCAAAATCAGAGCCATATGTCACTTTACGGTTTTCTAATTATGTGAAGTATTTCAACCTTAATAGATACATAATATTATTATAGATACATAACTTTCTTTTGAATATCTTGTATGTATTTTTATGGTAAACAGTATGTTATTGCTGTATAACAACAGGTGTAAAGGTGACAGCATCCACGAGGCGAGAAATTTGTGATACATTTTTGGGAGGAATACAATAACAATAGACTAAGTAAGAGTCCTACCATGAATAGCCTTTTCTTGGAAATATTTGTTTTGGGATGTGATACAACGTCTCCACATCTATGTACTTGATTGGGCGTACGGCTGGTAGGCGAACCCACAATGGTCATTATGGTTCATACTCGTGTTTCGCATTTTATCGAAAGGCTAAAAATAAAACGACGACAGTATGCTTAGTTAGCGACAATGACATTATACTTAGTTAGCCAAAGCTTTTTCTCCACCTTTTTTCGAATCCACCAGTAAACTTGATTGTATAGATAGGAAAAAATACTGTTCTATATATTATGGTAGTGCTGATTCAGCTTGTTTTTGGTTACAGACTTGAATTTCTATGAATATGTATAGATTGTTGGAAGAAGCTGGTAATGTGAGGTTATATCTCATTACTAATCGACAAAGTGGGAAGAAGAGGTTTATTGAATAGGCCACATTTAGCAGAAAAGAAACACACAAAAGTGAATATGTTATTAAAATTGTTCGTGTCTGTGAAAAATACTGAAAGAAGATAAATGGCAAAGCAATATTAATTGTAAAATTACTCAGTCAACAGGGATTCCTTTTCTTTAAGAAATGACGGATAAGTCCAAATGGATCGGTAGTCAATATAAAACTAACTTTATTCCTCTTGCAATATACAATTCAGTAGCATGTCACTCAAAGCTCTCATTACAGTTCGAGAACCCTGCAAATGGGTTCGGCGATTTAACCGAGTGGAACTTGCCACTACAGCTTCTTCCCTCTTTAGTTAAAGCTAATCTCAAAGCTAAACTTTGTTTTTTTTTTATTTCTTATTTTAAACTTATCAAACGAAATTCAGAGAGCAAATATCAACAATTTACAAAATCGAAGTGGTGGTTAACAATTATATTGAAATTCTTAGCTAGAAAACAATTCGAATGTTCCTCTAATTCAATAGTATTTAAAATCCTGGATTCTACGTTTTTTTCTATTTCTCACGCTACGCCTAACTTGCACATTATTCTGAATTGCCCGATCGGCCACAGGTTGCTCCTCAATTACATTGCTCTTACGGATAGCACCCGATGATGCATCCACATATTCAGAGGCTCCAGTTGGCGCACTTTGGACATCCATCCTTGGATAGTGGTCCTCAAACAAAAAGGAATCGGCAGCAAAGCCGTAAAAATCTGAATCTGAATCATCAGACATATCTTCCTCAATTCTTCTTCGCTTGTTGCTGCTTGATGTACCAGTGCTAGTACTTGGCTCAGTCAAAAGCTGCGTCGTGATCGGACTCTCTCCGCTCAAAACAAAACGACGACGAAGCCGGTGGCGAGAGTCTTCTGGGATCTTGAGTTGACGCTTATGGGCTGAGACGATACGGCCGCTCAATGAAATTTTTGATTTCTAAAATATTGTCTTCTCTCTGGTCGTCCATAGTCACAGCATTAACAAGCTGAACTGGTCTAGGTTTGGAAAAAAATGTTTCTCCATTTACCATAGAAAATATCCAACCAGCTACGACCCATTAGCGGTACGAAGTCTCTGTCTCCCTGCAGCACAATTAGATAAAGTTCCTCTTTGATTCCATTTAACTTCACTAGAACTCTGATTCTGCCTAAAATGCTAAGCTTATTGCCATCTATTACATAAAGCTTTTTTCGACTGTCTTCAATAGGACATTGGCTGAAATTTCTAATGAATTGTGCCTCGGAAATCACGCTTTCAGCGGATCCACAGTTTACCTCCATGGTAAGACGACGTTTCTGAACTGATGCCTCAACATAACACGGCTCACTCGTCTTATTTGTCGCAGAAATCATTAAGCAAGGAGACTCTTCATCTTCGGAATCGGATGCCAAATCCTTTTTCAAGCGTTTGAAAAGGCCAGACGTTTGGGAAGACAAGGGTTTTGGAGAACTTATAAATTTCACAAATGGTTTGTTTCACGGACTCTTTCGTGGACTCCTTCTCTTTAACCTGTAACAAAACTTCTTAGTGTGCCCCGTCCTATGGCAAAACGAACAGGTAAAAGCTGTAGGTTGTTCATGCCTTCTGTCTCCACCTCTGGCTTTGGGGTTATAAGCAGGACTACGGTTAAAACTTCTACTTCTGCTTCGGTAAGATTGTTTGCTTGGAACACGGTCTACACGTCTTCCCAACCTAGCTAACACACTAACCCGTCTTTCATCGTCACGGTTAACAAATCTAGTTCTGTCGGTAGACAATTCTTGACTCACGATTAATTTCTCTGCCTTAGCAGCTGTTAGGTCATCTTCATCGAACAATCTCTTTTGCAACTGTCTGTCATATGTACCAATAACAAGTGCATCGCGGATGGCACGATCCTTGAAATCCCCAAAACCACACAACTCAGCCAATTGCTTTACAGCCAAAACAAAATCTTCTGATTTTTCGTGCTGTCCCTGTCTTCGGGTCCAAAATTTGTAAGTATGGATCACATCCGAATCTTTCCTGTCATATCTTCTCTTCAATTCATCGGTTATTTGCTTGTATGACAAATCCCTAACGCTCTGACCCGGGAATAGAAGCTTCACTTGATTATACACCTCGGTGCCGCAAACGGCCAAAAAGGATATTTTGTACTTATCAGCGGAGTAATTATTGTGTTCAAATAAAAACTCCAACTGCTCCAAATACTGGGAAAACGGGATGCTACCCGGTACATATGGTTCCGTTGTAGTAGTTAAATACATTCTACAGTAACAAAAGAGCGATTCCAAGCAACAGCATCAAAATTTAAGAAAATTTTTAATTCATGATTTTCTATTGAGTTGAAACTTTGCACAGTTTTCAATTTCATCTAAATCGTCATTTTTCGATATCAAATCTTCATATTGAGTCACGACTAACTTTTCAAAAGGGTGTATGTGAAAATGGTTCAAAAATATTTAAAAAGCTGCACAGCAAAAACGGAATGTTCGATTGTTATGATTTTTTCAGCAAAGTTAGACAACAAAATGGTGATTCTTAAGAAAATGTGCACAGTAAAAAAAATTTTTTTTGCCTTTAAAAATATCATTTTTGTCACAAAAACTCAAATATCTCAAAACCCTATCTTTTTTCGAACGTAATTTTTTAGGGAAAACGGTCCATTATATTAGCTATCTACCATAAAAATTTGGTGATGGTAAACTAATAAAAAAAAAGTTATGACATTTCAAACATTTCACAATTTTCACATATAGTAAACAAAAAAAAATTTCCGTGTATTTTTTTTTTCAAGAATCGCAGTTTGATGCTGATTTTATTGTTAAGGGCCTTGCGTGAGTTAAACAAGTTGTTTGTATGATATTCCATATTTATGTATTCATCGATATTATGTATATTATATTATATGTATAAATAAATAAAAATGAATTAATATTATCCTAAGTATTAAATTAAATGTGGCAGTTACACAATGTTGTTATAGAAACTCTAAGAGTTTTGGGTTTGAATTTTGGTATGGGTTATGATATCATGAAAACAGTTTATTAATACTTATTTTTTATTTTTTTTTATTCAAATTTTTTAAAATATCGAACACTTTTGAATTATTATCAGCACAGTTTGAGTATAGTTTTGCTTTAATTTTATTTTCCGACAATGGAATGAAACAGTGAAATTTTTGGGTTCCTTGGATCGTTTTCGCGTTATTAAATTGCTCGCTGAGCTCTGAAGCCTTTATTTCGTACTCTTCAGTAGTAGTAAAACAAAATGATAATTTGGTTAAATCTTTTTCTTTTCTACGATTTGCCCAATCAACAAGTTCTTTCGCAGTTTTAATTGGATGCTCACGTTCTTTGGCTAAACTTGCTCTTGTGGCCATGCGCTTTATTGTTCCTCCAATAGCATCACAAGGACCTTTGCCATGTGATGTAGCAAAAAAATGCCATTCTGCATCAATTCCGTACATTGATTTAAATTGACATAGGCTCGAAAAATTCTTACGATTTTTGTACTGCGACGCTGCTCCATCAGACATGAAATATATCTTTTTGACTTCTTTATGCTTATCAACGCGTAAAAAGTTAATCATTTTTTCAATGAACAAGTTTACGGATACTGAATCGTGTCTTAAATCTTCGGAAATTATAATAAAACTTAAGTGTTCAATTTGCGTACTTCCATTAAAATAAATAACGAATGGATGAATTGTAGCTTGTTGTACGTTCCAGTGATGGGACTGCACTTCATCTTGCAATACAAAGCTGTAATTTTCAGAAAAATCACAAATGACTAAAAATTCACCATTTTGTAATGTATTTTTCGTATTTTTAAAGCTGGATTGTTCTGTTTTAATGAAATCGTGAGGGATTAAACTTTCTAATTTCAAGCAAAAATATGACACAAACTCATCTACAGGTTTTACAATAGTTTCTATGTCACACCTATCCGTGGTCACCCATTGCTCAAATGATAACTGATCAATATATTTTTCTTCAAACTCAGCGAATAAAGTATTTTCCAATGATGAAGAATCTGGACAATCCGAACAAGATCGTAGATAGCAATTTGATGTTGTATTTTCACACAAAAGACTACCAGTTAACATTTTAATATCCTTTGTTAAATTGATTCTTTTCAAACTATGTAAAATAAGATTAATATTCTCATGGGTTGTGCGCACACACACACATTATGTGTTCCTGAATTGGAAACAAGCTTACATTGCCTTGGCCGAAGGCTTGCAAATGAGGAAAAACCTATTTTAATATTATCGTGAATTTCCTTGAAGCGTGTTTACGCTTCTTTCAAAGTCGTCATCATTAATCGTTTTTTGGATTGACCAGGCATAGCTCGACTTACTTCATCATCTTCAAAATATTGAACTACTATTTCTTTTGTCTCATCTGTTAATGCAGTACTAGACCTAGTATTTTTGGTTGAAAGACAGTTATTCTTCAATTGTTTTGCCTCTTTTACTGTATTTCTATTGGTTTTGAACTCATCAATGGCATCCTGAATAGACCACGAACTTGGCAGCATCGACAAAATCAATAATTTTTCTTTCCTTGTCGTGGCTGCATTCGAGAACCTTTCCTTCATATTTATAATTACCTCATCGTAGTCTGTATTTTCCACATCATCAGGTCCTAATTTGAAGAGGTTTCTTCGTACAGCTTCGTTTATTTCACGGTATTTTTCTCCGGCTAATAAACGTAGTCCATCTTACTCCATTTAATCGGAGTCACTTTTATCCCAGCTATGCCCTCGTTAAAGCGTTCGATGTTGACCTTTTGGATACACTCATCTTCCGATTGATTTGTTGAAACAGATTTCGGTGGCAAGGCACTTAATACTTCTGGTAATTCCTCAGTTGTTGTCGATACATCTGGCAATTCCTCAGTTGCTGTCGTTTTCGAACTTCCTGCGCTCTGCTCAACCGATGATATACAGATTGCTCTTTTGTCAACGTTTAGATGGCAGGACGTGCAAATGCGTAAATTTGTATTCAATGTGGACATTGGAGCATAACCAGTCGCTTTCAGTTTATCTATGGTGCTTTCGGTGAGATTTCGTAACTCTTTTGAACACTTTTTTCCATCAAACGGCCTACAACAGTTGAGAAAGCGGCTACTCATGTTGTTCGTAATATTTCAATAAACAAAATCACTTTTAAGTTTCTACTGACTAGTTTGGTGTCATTTGCTTGACTGAAGAAAAAAATTACTATAAGATCTTTAACAACCTTAGTAGTAGTAATTTTTTTGCTTTTTCGTGAGCATTGTCATGGTATGTACCTATCATGCATTTGTTGTTGTTGAAGATACCCGTTTCCTCCCGATCATAAAGTCTATTCTCTAAGAGGTATATTTTTTGCAGGTAAACTATAGACGTACACGTGTATATAAATCTTTGATTTTGCAGCTTTTGTCTTAAAAATAACATTTCTGATATGTTCCTATCAACGTTATTATCAACAGGTTTCAACACTATTAAAAGAATTTTTCGCCAGTCACGTGCAATGAAAATTATGACACTATCAATACTTTTGATCACAACACTGGATCGTGTCTAAGTTTCTTATAGATGCTATGAATAATTGCATAAATGAATAGAAATCAAAATATCATGAAAACAACTTGTTTAAATCACGTCCCTTAACAATAAAATCTGCATCAAACTGCAATTCTCGAAATAACTTACACAGAAAAAATTTTTTTTTTACTAAATGTGAAAATTGTCAAATGTTTGAAATGTCATAACTTTTTTGTTTATTAGTTTACCATCACCAAATTTTTATGGTAGATAGCTAATATAATGGACCGTTTTCCCTAAAAAAATTACGTTCGAAAAAAGATAGGGTTTTGAGATATTTGAGTTTTTGTGACAAAATGATATTTTAAAGGCAAAAAAATTTTTTTTACTGTGCACATTTTCTTAAGAATCACCATTTAGTTGTCTAACTTTGCTGAAAAATCATAACAATCGAACATTCCGATTTTGCTGTGCAGCTTTTAAATATTTTTGAACCATTTTCACATACACCCTTTTGAAAAGTTAGTCGTGACTCAATATGAAGATTTGATATCGAAAAATGACGATTTAGATGAAATTGAAAAACTGTGCAGAGTTTCAAATATTTTCGAAATGGTCGCTCAGGATCGACTGACATGCCCCCGTGGAATGCCTCAAAAGTAGAAGTAAAAGCACAACTCGAAGCTAATCAATTTCCTTTGTACACAGCAATGGAAAGCAGATTCACCGCAAAAACCCAGATCAAACCAATCAAAAGGCTGGCATCGAAATAAAATCCAATCCAAAATCTCGTAGCACTTGGGTACAGCAGCCAATAGCTCCACAACAACGAAACAGCAACAGATCCAAACGCAGCTCAACAGTAACCTCCTCAACAGCAACAGCCAAATGCAACCACGAATTCATCTTTGAACAAAATCGGCAGTCATCGAAAGATGCAAAAGGTCGATGAACTTTCTGTACACTGCAGATCCAATCTTATTCTGCAGCAACCACCAAAACACCAAGCAGACACAAAATGCACTTGCACCACAATGCTAAACTTCGGCGCTTTTCACTTCCTCTGACATATGAAGTGCCAGCCGGCGGGCCACAGTATAGCAAAAATAGTCGATGCTTGGTTGTCTCAATTTTACCGAACTGTCGTCACAGTTGACTGATACTGCATGAGTACTGTATTGTTACAATCGGCGTCCTCCTTTTATGGCCGATAAAATTCACGCCAAAAGTACAAAGAACCAGCGGTCGTGAAAAGCACGGAAAGTTGATAAAAATCCTTCCTCGTCGCCACTGTAAAATTACTCAGTCAACAGGGATTCCTTTTCTTTAAGAAATGACGGATAAGTCCAAATGGATCGGTAGTCAATATAAAACTAACTTTATTCCTCTTGCAATATACAATTCAGTAGCATGTCACTCAAAGCTCTCATTACAGTTCGAGAACCCTGCAAATGGGTTCGGCGATTTAACCGAGTGGAACTTGCCACTACATTAATCAAATTAAAAAAAATGCTTCTTATATCTTAAAAATGCGAAGTTAGAGAAAAAACTGATCATATGATAACATGGAAAATTCTTTGGTAATCAATATTCAATCCATTATTTAGGGTAAAATGCCCAATAGTGGACCCCCTAGTAGCAGAATTTTGCTCTTCCTGTCATAAGGAGTAGAAATTTTTAACATATTAATTCGGTTTGGTATCTACTAACAAGTTCTGCATCTCCTCTTCACGATACATACATAAAACACTCAAATACACGACGTTATTCGTTGAAATTAACATTTTAAAGTCTGACTGAATTCGCCCTATAGTAGACCCCCTGGGGGTCCATAATAGGAAATTGCTTCCCTATAGTCGACACTTCATTTGATTTTCATGTTTCGTTTCGGGACGTTCTTCTTCCCTATTATGGACCCCCCAGAATATTCCTATAATGGACACTCTCGTGTTTGTTTTTTATAGAATTGTAAAAAATCATCTAATTCTACTTTCCATAGCATTTCCTATGCATGTAATCAAATCATAGGATTGTAAGGTAGGTTCTCCCGATGAAATTTCATAGCAAAATGTTTACATTGGGCTGTAATAATGCAAAAATGGTTGGAGGGTCCACTATTGTTTGGGGGTCCACTATTGGACACTTTACCCTATTTGGTAACATTGTGCATTGTGCGAAAACTTATCTTTCAAAAGGCTCAATTGTGATTTAGTGTCGTGTTTTATGATACGTTGCCATCCCCACACACCTAAAAATAATCATGTAATTTTAGGTGCTGTGACACCGACATATACGAGCGTCATTTTTGACGTAAAATTAGGTGGTACTTTAATTTTACATCACAACTTTATTGACAAAAAAATTAATTGATCAGAATGAGAATCGAACATAAGTCCGCTGAGTGAGAGCCCAGCACGCTACCACTCAGTTATCTCCGTTTCTTGTAAGAGGGATGATCGAAATAAAACTGGTTCCACGATTTGCACTGAACAAGTATTTCACTGCATCAAGTCATTGACTGCTTGTGCGTTAGGTGCGTTGCAACGGGTGCTGCGTTTAGGTTCCGTGACATGTAATTTTAAATCTCCTGACATTGAAAAATATACGATTCTGTTTATGTCATGTGGTTTTGTGTCATTTTATTGAAATACATCACCTGTAATATTCATAATTTTTTGGTGTGCAGGAGCAACAATGCAAAAAAATGTATGTTTTCTTTTACTTATGTTCATACAAATAAAAATATGTTGATATGTTGTTTGCCATACATCAATGCCTACTTTAATCATGGAGAAGCAAGGTTGTTTATTGTACTATTAAAAATGTACACTGAGGAAACTGGTCGTAAGAACATCATACCTATCTCCTTTGAAATTTCGCCACAAGAAAATGTATTGATTTTCATACGACTCTCTAATGGAATGCATTTTATACGACAATCTTATGAAATATTTTCAGTTTGTTAAAAAAAGTGTAACCTGGGTTCGAACCATGCATGGACGTCCATGGACGTCGTGATTAGGAGGCGTGCGTTCACACCACACGCCCACCGACGCTTCGAGAAACTGTCTCGTTAGATACCCAATAAAGAGATAGAATTGATTGAAAAAAGATCCTACAATTTTCATAGTTCAATTCGTATGAAACATTCTCATAAGTTTGGTCGTATGAAAATCTTACGGCCAGAATCCTCAGTGTACCCAAGCAAATCTTGATATCATAAATAGAGCAAATTGAAAACATGGTTCAATGTCGGCATCAAATTGGGGCCCTCCTTAGCCGTGCGGTAAGACACGCGGCTACAAAGCAAGACCATACTGAGGGTGGCTGGGTTCGATTCCCGTTGCCGGTCTAGGCAATTTTCGGATTGGAAATGGTCTCGACTTCCCTGGGCATAAAAGTATCATCGTGCTAGCCTCATGATAATACGAATGCAAAAATGGTAACCTGGCTTAGAAACCTCGCAGGTAATAACTGTGGAAGTGTTTAATGAACACTAAACTGTGAGGCGGCTCTGTCCCAGTGTGGGTGGGGATGTAATGCCAATAAGAAGAAGAAGAAGATCAAATTGAAATCACGATTTGTTTTCAAACACTTATTTTGTTAGCGAAAACCAACATCAAAATTAGTTGTCAATTTGCTTTTATCGAGAGCAGGAATAGTTTTCCATTTGATGTCACAGTAATATTTTTCGGCTATAGATTTTGATTAACCGTTAAAACGATCAAAAGGATTTCAACCTGAGTTATCAAAATTAGACAACAAAACTAGTTATCGATTTTCTCTCAAGCTTTGTTCGGGTACCGTAGCAACCGTCACCTTGTTTTTTTTCAAAAAATATAAGGCTATAAAATATAATGGCTGGTATTAATGTGTCACGCGAAAGGTTTTATTTAATGCTCTTTAGAACAAATATGAATGTGTACCTATTAGAATATGTATTTCCCAAAACTGCTCAACAATAATAGGAACGCAGGTACCAGTTCTGACAATTTTCTTTTTTTTAGTTCCAATGAATACTTTGAGCGGCACAGTTAACTTTCGGAAATCAGTATGGCGAAAGGCATCTAAAGTTTAATATCCCGAAAATAATCACCTTAATCGAAAAAAATATTTGGTAGGCATAGTAGCAGACACCTTCCTACATAGCTGGTACCAAATAGATTTTCGGGAAAAGTTCCTGCTGTTGAGAAAACCTGCGTAGACATCGCCATACAAACTTCAGGTGGTTAACTCTTAACTCTTAACTAACTTAACTTAACGTTAGCGCCTGGATACGGCAGTGGCGAGTAGGAAACCAACCACTGTATGTCATTCATTGTAGCGAATCTCATTGTTTTCTAATGGAAATGACCATAATGGGATTGACCATACTGGGATTACTAGTGCAGCATCTGTTGCAAAGGATACTAAAAAATAAACAAATCCAGTTTCTACAATTTTGTTTTTTTTAGGAGATTCAAGATGTTATTGTATCATATGAATTGGTTCACTTATCAGAACACGTTTTGATGTGTTATTTGGTGTATAATGCCTTAGACGGACCATTGGTGCTATAACCACGACTGGTACCTCTAACCTAGTTCTTTGAAGGGTTTTGACAAGGTGTTGTTTGTGGAATTTCGTATTTTCGATGATTTTTAATGGTAAGACCGATACAAATATTAAATAAAACGAATGTGTCTTCTGATGTTTTGCCCAAAAATACTAAGTTGAGGGGGCAACACTATAATTTTCGGAATATTTTGATAATTTTGAAGACACTCTTTAACAAATCTAAAGTGTTTATTTATTTATTTATTTTTTCGTTTTAATATGTTTTTTTTTTATTATCCTCCCTTGACATTTCGAAGACCGGCAGGACAAATTTTTTATTAAATATTTCTAACGTCCTAATTAGGATCTTTGGCCGCGACTGCGGTTGAGGTGACGCACCGTCAGTGTTAATGATTTCCGTTTTATGTCGCAGGTTCTTACCCAAATGGTATTTAATCTGGTTTGGGAAACTGAAAATGATTAGCAAGCTCATCTAGTGCGTTATGTGGCACTCTTATAGCAACGTATTGGCACGGAATCAAACCATTTGCTTAGAGAAAAGTACATCTTTTATTTCGGCCCCGCAAATGCAAGTATGCGAACAAAGAGAACCCACTAGGCCATCGCTCACAGGGAAAGTAAATAAATAGAAATAGCTAGTGATATAGTTATTAACAATGAAAATACAAACTAGTATTACCGTGTGGGTGGAAATAGGGACGCGTGTTCATTCTACAGCGGCGGCACACTGCCGATTACACAACGTGCGCTTTTTATAGCTTTGCCGCGAACGCCGCCGCTTCCTGCCCAAACTTCCCGCTTGGTTACTTTCCTCCAAGGAGACGCCGTATGCTCGTGCCGTACCTGCGAACATACTTTCATGTGGCGCTGAAGTTCAAGGCTTTTGCTTGCGTATACGAGAGGAATTTATTGTTTACCGCCACACGCTGCGGTCGGTTCGGCAAGTTTCTAACTACCACTGTCCGAGATTTTTTAGAGCAATATTTGCCGTTGCCATCATTGGGTCCGATTGGGCTCGTTCTAACTACAACCGGTAATGTCATAGTGAGATATTTTTGCTTGCGTATTATTAGCTAATTGATATACATATATATTGTCTTCACAGAGAAACAGACATAACACATTGAATATTCTTTGATAGAGTTTTTCGGCGGGCGAACTCGACTCGCGCGCTTCGAGAGATCCTTTGACTAAATAAAGATTATTTGATTCGAGCGACAAGTCTGTTGGTCTGTGTTTACTTTGTAATGTTTCTGATTCTTTTGGCTGTGAGGTTTCTAAGCCAAGTTACCATTTTTGCATTCGTATATCATGAGGCTAGTACGATGATACTCGAGTCGAAATAGTTTCCAACCCAAAAATGTCCAAGTCCGGACCAGGAATCGAATCTAGCCACCTTCAGCTTTGGCCTTGCTTTGCCGCGAATCTAACCGCGCGGATATGGGAGGACCCAATCAATCAATAATGGACATTTTTGTTATCTTAACTCGAATTACATTTCATAAATATACAGACACCCAATCATCCTGTTCTTTCACATTCTGACATTAAATTTGGATCAAAAAGTGGTGACTTCTGATGTTTTTTTTTAAACAAAAAAAAGCAATGAATCATGTACTCTTACTTTTTTTTGTTTTAAAAAAAAAACATCAGAAGTCATCACTTTTTGATCCAGAACGTGAAAGAACAGGATGATTGGGTGTCTGCATATTTATGAAATGTAATTCGAGTTAAGATAACAAAAATGTCCATTATTGATTGATTGGGGGCCTCCCATATCCGCGCGGTTAGATTCGCGGCAAAGCAAGACCAAAGCTGAAGGTGGCTAGATTCGATTCCTGGTCCGGACTTGGACATTTTTGGGTTGGAAACTATTTCGACTCGAGTATCATCGTGCTAGCCTCATGATATACGAATGCAAAAATGGTAACTTGGCTTAGAAACCTCACAGTCAATAACTGTGGAAGTGCTGAATGAACACTAAGCTGCGAGGCGGCAATGTCCCAGTGGGGAATGTAATGCCAACAGGAAGAAGAAGAACAAGATTATTCACTTATTTGTAAACATAAACATGAAAATTTCCATCGTGGGGTTCGTCGCTTTTTTCTCCTATAAATCCGTTGACGTTTCTAGCATATTATATGGACAACAATTGAGTACCGCGAACATCATAATTTAAGCATAAGGGAAATCAGTTAAAAAAACATCCACTTGCTAATACAAGTCACTGAAATTTCTTGGTTAATAGACTGAATAAGGTTACAATACCAATGACAGCTGATGTCCAAACATGTTTTCAGATTATCAAACTAAAAATGAACATCTATAATAAAATATCGAAAATTTTCTTCTGTTTGCCTCGCAAGCAAAGGCGTAGGATCGATTCCTTACTCGCTGCGCACCGTCGAATCGTTGACGAGAACAAGTTGGTTACTGTCCGACATTCTTACGATTTTCACGGCATGACCGATGGATGGTTCTCCCAACAGCTGATCCAAATCTTGGTTCATTCGCATCCTCCACGTACCGTCCGCCATCTGCACTCCACTATTATAGTATAATATGTAGATGGTAAGCAGTACTATCATTTCGAAAACTCCAAGTACACGTAGGTCCTCCACGAAAATTGTTCAGATCTGGTGTCCGTAGAGGACTGTTGGTTTAATAAGCGTTTTGTAGATAGTCAGTTTGGTATGGCAGTGAACTCTGTTCTGTTCCAAAGTACGTACGGTTGCCTGCCACGATGTGTCTCCAAATTGGCTAACGTTGTCTTCTCTCGCCTTTCCTATCATGTACCTTGTCTTCGATGTCATAGTGACTAGTCCGATCCGTTTAGCTTTCCTCTTCAGTCTGATTCAGGCTTCCTCCATCTTCTCAAACTTACGAGTCATAAATCATAATATAATATTACTGTCGTTAGATCGGAATAAGGATCCATCATTGTTCAATACATTTTCAAGTGTATATTTCATTGATACATTATTTGAAAGCTATGAGTCATGAGGCCTTTTATTTAAGAATCATTTACATCCACTGGCGGAGCTAAGCTGGGGCACGTTGAGGCACGTGACCCACCAAATCGAATATTTTCCTTGAAATTTAATTATATACGCCAAAATTGCTCTAAAAAAAACTGATTTTCTTAGAATTTCTTAGGGTTATTTCAGAAAGAGTTTTCGGATAAATTTTGGAATTTCTTTGGAAATTTTGATAAGTATTTCTTCGAAAATTCTATTGGAAATTCCTTCGTAAATTCATGTAAGAATTCCTTCGGAAACAATTTTAGCAATTCCTACAGAAATTTCTTTGCGAAATCTTTTCGAAATCTTCAAAGTTTTGCATTGGAAATTTGATTGAGAATTCATTCTGAATTTTTTTTTATTCGTATATTTATTTGGTAGGCACTCTGTGTTTTTGACCGCTACTGTGCCGTGATCTACTATGGTATTCTGCTGTACAGAATCCACACAGAATCTATTTTTAGATGTCCATTATTCGTTATTGTTGTCGTTGCCAGTTCATCTTGTTGTGAGTCCATTGTGTCCGTTTGTCCATGTCGTGTATCCAATGATCGTTGCATTGTTCGGTTGCCATTTATTCCGGGTAACGTTGGAGGAATGTCTCCGAGAGTTGTCAGTGGTCATCAGGCAGCCACGACGGTAAGGCGCGTACCCCAAAACGCCACCGTATGGGCTGCGGAAGTCGGACGCCGCGGCTTAACATTGGGCGGCTACAAGATGGTAGACTAGCCCAAGAATACGCGCAGCAGCTGGAAGTGGCACTTCCAACGGAAGAGCAGCTAGGCGCAGCGTCTCTTGAAGATGGCTGGAGAGATATTCGATCCGCCATTGGTAGCACCGCAACCGCTGCACTTGGCACGGTGCCCCCGGATCAGAGAAACGACTGGTATGACGGCGAATGTGAGCAGTTAGTGGAAGAGAAGAATGCAGCATGGGCGAGATTGCTGCAACACCGCACGAGGGCGAACGAGGCACGATATAAACAGGCGCGGAACAGACAAAACTCGATTTTCCGGAGGAAAAGCGCCAGCAGGAAGATCGAGACCGTGAAGAAACGGAGCAACTGTACCGCGCTAATAACACACGAAAGTTCTATGAGAAGTTAAACCGTTCACGTAAGGGCCACGTGCCACAGCCTGATATGTGTAAGGACATAAACGGGAACCTTCTTACGAACGAGCGTGAGGTGATCCAAAGGTGGCAGCAGCACTACGAAGAACACCTGAATGGCGATGTGGCAGACGAAGATGGCGGTATGGTGATGGACCTGGGAGAACGCGCGCAGGACATAATTCTACCGGCTCCGGATCTCCAGGAAATCCAGGAGGAGATTGGCCGGCTGAAGAACAACAAAGCCCCTGGGGTTGACCAACTACCAGGAGAGCTATTTAAACACGGTGGTGAGGCACTGGCTAGAGCGCTGCACTGGGTCATTACCAAGATTTGGGAGGAGGAAGTTTTGCCGCAGGAGTGGATGGAAGGTGTCGTGTGTCCCATCTACAAAAAGGGCGATAAGCTGGATTGTAGCAACTACCGCGCAATCACATTGCTGAACGCCGCCTACAAGGTACTCTCCCAAATTTTATGCCGTCGACTAGCACCAACTGCAAGGGAGTTCGTGGGGCAGTACCAGGCGGGTTTTATGAGCGAACGCTCCACCACGGACCAGGTGTTCGCCATTCGCCAAGTACTGCAGAAATGCCGCGAATACAACGTGCCCACACATCATCTATTCATCGACTTCAAAGCCGCATATGATACAATCGATCGGGACCAGCTATGGCAGCTAATGCACGAACACGGTTTTCCGGATAAACTGACACGGTTGATCAAAGCGACGATGGATCGGGTGATGTGCGTAGTTCGAGTTTCAGGGGCATTCTCGAGTCCCTTCGAAACCCGCAGAGGGTTACGGCAAGGTGATGGTCTTTCGTGTTTGCTATTCAACATCGCTTTGGAAGGGGTAATACGAAGAGCAGGGATTAACACGAGTGGTACAATTTTCAATAAGTCCGTCCAGCTATTTGGTTTCGCCGACGACATTATGATATTATATATATGGCACGTAACTTTGAGAAGATGGAAGAAGCCTACATCAGACTGAAGAGGGAAGCTAAGCGGATCGGACTAGTCATCAACACGTCGAAGACGAAGTACATGATAGGAAGAGGTTCAAGAGAAGACAATGTGAGCCACCCACCGCGAGTTTGCATCGGTGGTGACGAAATCGAGGTGGTAGAAGAATTTGTGTACTTGGGCTCACTGGTGACTGCCGAAAATGACACCAGCAGAGAAATTCGGAGACGCATAGTGGCTGGAAATCGTACGTACTTTGGACTCCGCAAGATGCTCCGATCGAATAGAGTTCGCCGCCGTACCAAACTGACAATCTACAAAACGCTAATTAGACCGGTAGTCCTCTACGGACACGAGACCTGGACGATGCTCGTGGAGGACCAACGCGCACTTGGAGTTTTCGAAAGGAAAGTGCTGCGTACCATCTATGGTGGGGTGCAGATGGCGGACGGTACGTGGAGGAGGCGAATGAACCACGAATTGCATCAGCTGTTGGGAGAACCATCCATCGTTCACACCGCGAAAATCGGACGACTGCGATGGGCCGGGCACGTAGCCAGAATGTCGGACAGTAACCCGGTGAAAATGGTTCTCGACAACGATCCGACGGGCACAAGAAGGCGAGGTGCGCAGCGGGCAAGGTGGATCGATCAGGTGGAAGATGACTTGCGGACCCTCCGTAGACTGCGTGGTTGGCGACGTGTAGCCATGGACCGAGCCGAATGGAGAAGACTCTTATATACCGCACAGGCCACTTCGGCCTTAGTCTGATTAAATAAAAATAAAATAATGGGCTGCGGATCCGGCGACTGACGAGGGTTTGGTGAGGGGGCTGGGAATCGAACCCATGACCATTCGCTTATAAGGCGAACGTTCTTCTTCTTCTTATTGGCATTACATCCCCATACTGGGACAAAGCCGCCTCGCAGCTTAGTGTTCATTAAGCACTTCCACAGTTATTAACTGCGAGGTTTCTAAGCCAAGCTTCCATTTTTGCATTCGTATACCATGAGGCTAACACGATGATACTTTTATGCCCAGGGAAGTCGAGACAATTTACAATCCGAAAATTGCCTAGACCGGCACCGGGAATCGAACCCAGCCACTCTCAGCATGGTCTTGCTTTGTAGCCGCGCGTCTTACCGCACGGCTAAGGAGGGCCCCTTAGGCGAACGTGTAGCCAACTACGCTACGGGACCCCCCTATTCTGAATTTTCTTCAGAAATTTCTTCGATAATTTCTTTTGAAAAACCTTCAGAAATTCTTTCAACTCCAAGAATTCCATGCAGGAATAATTTAGAAAACTACACCGTTTACTCCTTTTGTCATTCCTCCAGAGATTCCTTCGGAAAATTCTGTGAAGTTGCCTGAGTTTATAATCATCCGGATATTCCTTCGGAACTTTATCTTGCTTTTAGTAAAACCATACAAAATTCCTTTTGAAATTCAATTTTTTTTTGCAATTTTGAAGGAATTTTTTTTCCGTATTTATTCTTAAAGAAATTTCTGAAGAGGTTCCGAAGATATTCCAAACAAATTTCGAATGGAATTTACAAATTTCTAAACGAATTTAAAAAAAAAAATCTTAAAAGAATTTACAAAGGAAATCATGAAGGAACTTTTTGAAGCATTTCCGAGGGATTTTCTAAAGGAATTTTCGAAAAAAAAAAAATCGCAAAGTATTTCCGAAAATAATGTGGACTTTTCAAGGATTTTCTGAAGAAATTTCTGAAAATTTTCTCCAAAAACAATATTTGAAGGTATTCTTAAAAAAATCCGTACGTGATCCTTAAACAATTTCCGTAGGTATTCCTGATAGAATTATCGAAGGATTTTCCATAGGTATTTCCGAACAATTTTCCAAAAGAATTTTTAAGGAAATTTCCAAAGGAATTTTTAAAGCAAATATGTCAAGGAGATTTTAAACGGAACTTCCAAATTAAATTCTGTAAGAGTTTTCGACATTCTTAATTTTCTGCAAGAATTCCCTCGGACATTTCTCCAAGAAGTTTTCCGGAATGTCTTGCGATTTATTCTGAAAATCCTCCGGTAATTGCATCAGAGATAAATCCAAAAATTTTTTTGGATATTCCTTCGAAAATTCAAAGAAGGACGACTACTCTACCAACTCATTCATTTCATATTGATGTTTACCGTTGAAAGTGCATCGCGGATGAAAATCGGATTTAGTTCTATGTGATAAATTACTTTACTCATTTAAAACGTGTACAGATGTCAGATTATTCATCAATTTGTAGAATGTGCATGAATATTTTACCAAATACTGACAGTCCAGAGCCGAGTATGAATGTGTCTGGAAGTGAACTGACAAGTGAAGAAATGTGGACTTCACCAGAAATATTTCGTTATTTCACACTCTGGTAATTTCTCAAGAAATCCCCTTCCTCCCCTCCCTCTAAGGATGAAATTCTTGAAATTCTTTCGAAATTTCCCTAAAAAGTTTCTTCAGAACTTCCTCCAGGATTTCTTTTGAGAATTCCTTTATACCATTTCCATTTGAAATTCCTTCGTAATTTCTTTTGCGCATTCTTTCGGGAATCTCTTTAGAAAGTCCATCAGATTTTTTTTAAAGAATCCTTCGTAAATTTTATTTGGAAATTATTTTGGGAATTTCTTCGAGAATTCTTTAGTAATTCCTTACGAAAATTCTTCAGGAATGCCTTCGAAATTTTCATTGGAAACTCATTGCCTATCTCATTCTATCATAATTTTCCGGATAATTTTTTACAACAAAATTTCCGGAATGTTTCATGCATACATTTTGGAAGAAATCTTACATTTGATTTTCTGGAGAAATTTACAAAGGCCTTTCGGGAGGTTTCACGAAAGAATACCTGGAGGAATATCCAAATGAACTACAGGGGAAATTTTATAAACTGTTCCTGAAGGAGTTCCCGAAATATTTTTTGGAGGTTTTACTGGACAAATTTTAGAAGAAACTCCTGGATGCATTTCCAAATATATTTCAGGAAGAATTTCCGAAGAACAACTTGAATAGATTTGGGACCAGAATTTCTAAACAAATTTCTGAAGGAATTATTGAAGCAATTTCCTTAAGAATTTTTGAAAGAATCCTTCGAAGAATTTCCAAACAAATTTCTAATAATGTTTTTTTATATTTCTACAAGATTTCCTTCTGGAACATCTGAAGTTTTTTTTTCTGGAATTCTGCTAGGAATTTCTCCGGAAAGTCTTTCGAAAATTCGGACAGCTATCAAACAAAACCCTGTTTTGAACGGATATTTTCGAGAATTCCTAGGAACTTACTTCAGAGGTTCGTTCGAACATTTCTTCAGTATAGGATATCCCAAAAAGTATAAGTACAATTTAAAAATAACATTTACTACTTTGTTTATTGAAAAAAAAAAAGATTATTCTTTCGCTATTATGTCCTTTACTATGCTTTACTGCAATTCAGCATCATTTATCCAAGCCCTTTTAATCGTACGCCAAGGAGTGGAATTTTGATCAGATGGTACCCATTAGCTTCTGCACGGACCATTTGTCAATGATTTAGGTCACATTTTCAATCTTAAAAAAAAGTTATGATGGAGTCCACTTTCTTAAAATGCTTTCACAAATGTGCCTTTGTCAAATCCCAAAAAGGTTCTATAGAAATCTCTTGGGAATGGTTTAGAGGAGGAAGGGTCGTTTGGCCGAAACACATTCGGCCGAAAGCTATTTGGGCAAATGCCACTAGGCCGAACAAACCATTAGACCGAAACCCATCTGGCCGAAAGGGTCATTTAGCCGAACGAGTCATTTGGCCGAACTGGTCATTTGGCCGAAAGGGTCATTTGTCCGAAACACTCATTAGGTCGAAAGGCTCATTAGGCCGAAAGGGTCATTTGGCCGAAAGGGTGATTTGGCTGAAAGGGTAGTTTGGCCGAAAGGATAGTTTGGCTGAAAGGGTAATTTAGCCGAAAGGGTCATTAGGCCGAAAGGGTCATTAGGCCGAAATGGTCATTTAGCCGAAAGGGTCATTTGGCCGAAAGGGTAGTTTGGCCGAAAAGGTCGTTTGGCTGAAAGATTTATTTGGCCGAAAGGATCGTTTGTTCGAAAGAGTAATTTGGCCGGAAGGGCCATTTGGCCGAAAGGGTCATTTGGCCGAATGATACATTTGGTCGAATAGGTCATTTGAATGACCCTTTCGGCCAAACGACCCTTTCGGCCTAATGACCCTTTCGGCCAAACGACCTTTTCGGCTAAAAGACCCTTTCAGCCAAACTATCCTTTCGGCCAAATGACTTTCGGCCTAATGGTTTGTTCGACCAAATGGTATTTTCGGCCAAATGGATTTCGGCCGAATGGCTTTCGGCCAAACGATCCTTCCCCGGTTTAGAGGATCCATCTACTTTTGCTTTGTACCAGATTACCGTGTCCATCGTGTAACACACTTATATTAAAACAAGCCTAAATAGTACCGGGTTATGACAGCCTGTCTTGGTACAGTGATCACCACGTCACTATCCAAGCCGTTCCTGGGTGGACGTTAGGCAGAATAACAGCGATTTCAACAATGTTTGTTCTCTCATATGGCCCTCTGCTAATCTTCAGTTTCTATTCATTTCACACTTGCCGCTCGCTTGCGGTGTCAATCGAATCTGTATCTTCATTACTTTCATCTACTCCCTTTCGCTTTGAGTAGTATAATTATCACCGAAAAAAGCCAATAAATTAATTTCGATACTCCTAAAATAATGTCTACGGAATGTCCTTCAGACATTCGTTCGGCATTTTTCGAATTTTTTTTTTGAATTACCTACGGAAATTGCTTCAGGAAAATCTCCTGAAATCCCCTTAGGAGAACTCCTTTAAATAAATTCTATCTGTATTCCAAATATTATTATTGGAGTTCTTACGAAATGTCTACAGGTATTCATCAAGGAATTTTTTCGATTTTTTTTTCAATTCCTTCGGACATCCCTCCGGAAGTTCAATTAGAAATTCTTCAAGACCTCCCGATGTTCCTTTAAGTTTTTTTTGGGAGTCATTCATTCAGAAATTCTTTTGGGATCATGCGGAAATTACTTTAAGAGTTCGTTCGTAAATTTTATCTGGACATCCTTTAGAAACTCATCCGAAAATTCCTCAAGTATTTCTTATTTCATACTTAAATAAATTATCGGATAAATTTTTCCAACAAAAATTCCGAAAAAGTTTCTGCAGGTATTTTAGGTATTAGAATTATTAACCCTTAAAGGCGCAAGGCGATTTTTTTAGAAATCGTCGGAAATATTTTTAACGTAAATAACCATTGAAATTATTAACATTAAACGTATTTTCGGTTTGTTGTTTTAAAACAACACTGCGCATTTAAGGGTTAAAGGATTTTCTGGAGGAAGTTTCTTAGGTATTTCCCAATTTAAAAGAAATTCCCAACCGAGTTACCAGAGAAATTTTTAAAAGAATTTCAGGAGAAATTTCTAAAGGAATTCGTGAAGAAATTTTCAAAATAAAAAAAAAACGGATTCTTGTACTGTTTCAATTAAGTTAGGAATTTTGTTAATTATTTCATACATAATTTCAACAACCAATTCAAATTCCAAAAACCTTAATTATAGATCGGTATGATTTGTGGAGATTAAGGATAATATGTATCTAGGGTTGATTAAGTTATAATCTGCGTACAGACAAACAAGTCGAAACACTGATGCTATATTTGACCATAGATCATAAGCGTACACATCACGACGAGATAACCCACTCATTATGGAGATTTAGTTCAGTATTTCTGAATAACTGTACTTATCTTTTGAGACATATTCAAGGACTTTTCATATTAAGTTTATCTATCTTTGCAAAAGTGATATTTTACTGTTGCCAAATAAATATGATTTCCAACTTTGCGAATCTGCTTCTCTTATCATTTTTTTTTATTTGTTACCGTAAAATCTCTTATCTTTCCGATCCCAACTAAGCGTTTCACGTTTCCTTTATCATTGCAGATAAATTACTTGAGTCACCAACGGTTATCAGCGAAGTTCCTGCCACAAACTTGGATATGAGCGGTATCGGAAACGCTCAGGGCACTAATGTCGGTTTCTCCATCATTCCGGAGTTTTATGATCAGTCGAGCCTGAGCAACAGCAGCACCATCAAGCTTGAGTCCGTATCACCCAGCCCGTCCTCCAGTAGCACATCCATGATGGACGCACTCAGCAACAATCCGATCCTGACGACGGCTTCCGTTCCCATTCCGTCACGCCACGCAAACCAACGAATGATTACCGATCCAACTGATTACTTCATCGAGATCGACCAATCCCAATCGCCACACATGCTACAGGACATCAGCTTTATAACTACGTCCAGCAATTCTAATATGTGTGCTTCCACTCCCGTGGATACGATTTTCACTTTGCAGAATATTACCGACGGAGGCCTCGTCACAGAAGGCATC
Source organism: Armigeres subalbatus (assembly GCF_024139115.2). NCBI lineage: Eukaryota > Metazoa > Arthropoda > Insecta > Diptera > Culicidae > Armigeres > Armigeres subalbatus. The sequence continues at coordinate 172,544,440 of NC_085141.1, read as the reverse complement.
CAAATCGGCACAATAAATATCAACGGGTTCGGAAATACTGAAATATGGAATACCGATTCATTTGGACAAATTATTTCGCCCTCTTCGACGATTTCTTCCGCCACGAATGCAGTCGGTCAGCAGGGTCATTTTCACATGGACGAAGACGATATCTATCAGCTGGATAAAGATGAGCTAATTGGTGATGCAACGCTAAGCGATATCTTCGCACACGATCTGCTGCAAGAGCATGAAGACCTAATGCTGTTGAACCCTCCTCTGAGCCAGCCTTCGCCGAACCTCAGTGCTGACAGCGGCAGTGGCAGCGCAATTCATCTCTCACCCAGCCTACCGCAGCAGATTCTTCGTTCTAATCCAATCTCAACTACCAACAACAACTTGATATTGACGATCGGATCCAATATGCAGCAGACAAATGACCTACACGTTCCAAATATGTGCGATCTGTATGACGATCAATCTCGAATTTCCACCTCTCCTTTTGCAACCACCACTAATATCAGCTCACCTGCAACTTTCTCTCCTGGTAGCCATAGCTCCAGTCCATCGCTAGGATATTCACAAGCACAAACCCCTCCATCACAGAACAGGATCCATCAGCAGCTACAAATGAATGCCATGAATAACAATAATCGCTTAATGAAGATGGATGCCGCGGAGAAGACCAATAATCAAAATATAACGAACAACAACTTCAATCGGAATGCTGGAAACGTGGGACAGGTGCAGTATAATCCAAAGTACTCGACATTGCAGCAGCTATTGATGAGTAATACGGCGGAGAGGAGCGGTATGATGCTCGGTCAGTCGGTGCCCGGAAGCTCTACCGCATTGCTGAGCGGTGCTTCGCTCAGCCCAGGAGGCTTCAGTGGACGACGGATGATGCACAATATGCAAGCCCAGGCCGGTTCTAGTCATTCGGGTATTGGTGGCGCAGGCAGTGGTGGTGGCACAAGCGGCGGTACTATGTCGCGATTGTCCTCATCGGCACCGACCCACATGGGAATGGACGTTATGATGTGGCAACGTCGGGAGCCGAGGCCTCATTTGTTGTCCACGGGCAGCTTGGCGGAAGCTGGTTCGACCTCATCGCTCAGCACCGGTAGCGTTCTCAGTCCAGAGGCACCTGATTTTTCGCACGATGAGGGATATTCGGACGATAGCGACCATTACGAGGATTTTTCCAGCGGCGATGGTAAGTGGATTCTAGAAACAGGCCGAATTATAAAGCAGTATGATTGTATCAAAAAAAAAAATGAAAAATTAAGCGATTAAATAGGTCAGCACTGTATCCTTAATCTTTATACTTAATAACTTCAGACGATAAATTCCTATTTTCATTTGGGGTTTTATGTAGTTTTTTCAAGATCATGATTTGTTCTATAATACTGACTATAAAATCTATAATTTTTCTTTCGAAGAGCGATATTTGTATGCATTAATGATTGGTGATATCTATAATGGAACTTCTCCCTAATAGCCACTCTAGCAGGCGTAACATACTCATTAGACCCTATCCGCCGTTACAGAAGGCTCCGATACGGAGGATGTTACCCAGGCATCCGGGAGCACCCCTGGCAGCTCCAAAGCAAAGCGATACTTCTGGCAGTACAACGTGCAAGCCAAGGGCCCGAAGGGTCAGCGGCTGGTCATCAAGACGCACACCGAGGATCCGCACTTCCTGAACGAGGTCACCGATCCGGTCTTCAGCCCCAATTGCTCTGTACGCGGCATAAAGGTTTGTAGCCTAAATCAGCAATCAGCACACCACGTGTTCGCTGCCGATGGCCGTCGTCCCATCTAGACGCTGATGGCCACCGTCGCGCTGTCTGGGGATCCGATGCCAATTAAAACTATTTTTTCTTGATAATTCTCTTAAGAACCTTCGTTTACAGCACAGTGGCAAGGCACGCAAGGGCGACGGCAACGATTTGACCCCCAATCCGAAAAAGTTGCACAGTATCGGTAAGGAGTTGGACAAGCTGGGCCGGGTGATCAACGACATGACTCCGGTCAGTGAGCTTCCATTCAACGCGCGTCCGAAAACCAGGAAGGAGAAGAACAAATTGGCTTCAAGGGCTTGTCGCTTGAAGAAGAAGGCACAGCACGAGGCAAACAAGATCAAGTTGTACGGATTGGAAACGGAACATAGTAAGTTCCAATAAAGTTACTGGAATAGCTCGGATGAAAATAGTTTATGTTTTATTTCAGAACGTTTAATGAATGGTATCAAGCAGATGAAGCATAAACTTGTGACCAAATGCAGTCAGGTGCCAACTGAGTCAACGGAGGAACAGAAGCAAAAGATGGAAACTTTAGTCAGTTCGGCAACAAGTGAGTTGATTCAATTGGACATTTGTTTCGTGTTTTTTTCACATTTGATTACTTTCAGAATTAAAAATTGCCGGAAATTCTACGGAGTTTGTGAACAAAATCTTGGATATTATTAAAGCTGGACATAGCGTCAATATCGACAAAGTGCTGGAGGAGTTCTAAATTCGCCTTAGAGGGTATTGACGGAAGACGAAATGAAACGATTTGAATAATGAGACTGTAAGATAATATTAGATGTTAAGGCAAGAGACCATTTATAAACTTGTAATCACTAGCGTAGAAGCATCGCAGAGAACATTTGCATCTATATTTATGAATACTTCCCTCTTTTTGTATGACGCAAAAAGGAGCACAACATAGCCACTCGTCGGGACATCTGTCCACGTAAAATGATTGAAGTGGCTTATATCAGGGAACGAAATTATTGTTCTGTGACGATCCAACGTGACCCGAAGAGTCAGTGTAACTGGCTGATTGATTGTGGTGATATCTGGTAGCGGTTCAACCGGGTGATAGATTCAAGAAATTGTGGTAAATTTGAGCTCAGGACTATTTTGCACATAAGGTGAAAAGACATGCAAACAGTGCTCCTTACATTTTGCTGAGATTAGATGCTCGAAAAAAATTAAATTTAACGTTGTGTAACAATGTAATAACCTACTGTATTGAACGAATGGTGAATCGCTGCGTTGTAGATTTGAACCGCGAAAGGTTTGAATTCAACCAAATTCCAATATGGAATCAAGATTGATTGATAAACTGCTGATGGTAACATATGTACCTTATATATTCATATTATGAAGTATGGTTAAATATCAAGTTTGCATAATTATAACAGTAAGAAGATTTATTTTAACCAAGTCCGAGTGATAAATTTAAGCACAGTTGGTTCGAGTTTTATACAGTTGGCAAATCATTACTACTATTGATATTCACATTTAGTTGATCAATTTGTTGAAAAAAATAAGTCCAACACAACCATATTTTTGAACATATACAGTAGATAAGTAGTTTTTAGAAATTCATTTACTTCAAAAAAGTGAAAAAATGCGTTTTGTTCTGTAAATTACAGAGAGCTAATATTAAAAGTGTACCAATTATGGCTTAACAAGAGTGTGGAATGGCGAAGGACAGTTTTCACTTTTTTGGAAAATGCGTTTTTGGCTAGGAGAAAGTTGTTTCGTTCGCAGTGATGTCCGCCGGTTTCAGTGGTTTGCATAATCAAGTAGAAGATGCAAACATTTTCCGCATATTCGGCACAAATAGTTTATACCTTTCCGAAGTAGCGACAAACAGTTCCACCTTGCATTTATGATGTCATGCTGCTGAAACACTTTACTCACTTCCAAAAGCTGTAAACATTTTTATAACAGTCATTTTGTTCATGTTTCCATTTCTTTTTTTTTCTTTATATACAACATCTGTGATTATCTTTGTTAGTGGGTGTCTTTTTGTTTTCCCGTTTATAGAAGTAATTAGAAGTTAAGTTCATGAAATGTTTGCATAATGTTAAATTAGGCTTACCGAATCCAAAACCAATTGGCACGATTCAGACAGTACCAATTATTTGAAACAAAGTTACATAGGTTGTTCCTCAAATTGTATCTGATTCTCTGAACTTTCGACTTCCGAACCATTGTTTATTGCAGTTTATGCTACGATATTGTGTTTAGTTCACTGAGCTGGCCTCTTACTAACATAGGACCCGCATTTCACTCTGTATTTTGATCCGATTAAATATATCTGTTATCTATTATCCTCTCACTTTCACCTTTAAGTAAAGCCAAACGAGATTGCAGCAGTGAAAACACATGGCGCGTGGACTGAATGGAACAGAGAACACTAATCTTTTTTTAACGAAATCCATATTATAGGTACCTGCATGCTGAAAACAAGTAACAAAGCAGATTGATTGTAGTGATCTGTCGCTAGGATTAGTGTACACTGGTATAGGAATCTGGTCGAAAATACTACCTCATAATTGAAAAAGTAATGATAACGCGATAAAAAGAAGGTACCAAAAGTAATGTAAAACTTACTTACAAAGTATATAAACGAAAAATAAAAAAGAAAACAATAGTTTTGATCAGGCTTGAGAACATGTGAATTCGTTCCGGTGAACAGATTACGAGTATATGTAGATGCCATAATGAATGTGACGTTTTGAACGCACCAAACAAGACTTGACACTTTCTTAAACAGTTTTCCTTAGGGGAAACATATGCAGTTCGAACTAAATTTTCAAACCAATCACACCCAGCAGGTTTAACCTCTGAAGTATCTGTGGACCTTAACACTTACAATTAATATCATGTCTCCAATCGAGCGTCCAAGCATTGGCGACACTTAACCTTTGCTGTCGCCATATTTTCGCGCATAGTTCATATTTTCCGTAATGAATGATTCTATATTTCATACAAAAAAAAACGAAATCTGTAATAGCTGTGCTTATGTTATTTAAGATCCAACAAATATTTGAAATAAACAGTGGAAAACCTGACACAATACTGTTCTTTTTTATTACACGTGAACGAAATTCTATTTATCTTTGTTGGTTATCCACTCTGGAAGTTCATAGGTGGACCATATTTTCGTTACGAATTCTTGAAACGGTTTTCAGATCTCAGAATAAACCGGAATAAAACGCGAAATATTGGAACAGACTAAAACACGTGATCTTGTTATTTCAAGGTTATCTTTTTAATCAATACATATAACAACATAACATGAATTGTCAACTGGTGAGAATGATAAGAGCACCTACATTATTGGTGATGTAGATGGAAATGTCTTGCTTATATGGGTTGCCTCCTATGTAGCTTTAACTCCAACAGAGAATCACCCAACACAGCTCGATGTCCTTGCACTCTAGAATCCTCCTTACAACTGCCAGCAGTAATGGCTTTTCCTTACATGCATAGGGTGCGCAAGGGATTTCATAGACTGATCCATGTTATAGACTGATTCATACCACACATCTTCTCTCTTCTCTCATAATCAGTGCATAAAACTAAATCGCTCGCAAACTTACTCATTCGCTAATTTTTCAATTCCAACTATTCTGCACTTCGGGAAAAAACATGAAACCAATCATCACCGATGAGAATTGAAGGAAGATTGAGTAATGAAGAAAAGCCAAAATCGCGAACAAAAACAAAAGGAGACGGAATTTTAGCCCATCAACGACACTCGGCTCTGGAAAATAAAGTAAAGCACTCAAGTCGACGGGACAAGCGATAGTGGACGGAATCTCTTGCCAACGAAGATGAGAAAACCACAGCAACAGGGGCGAAGATGAATGCAACGATTCCTGTGAAAGACGCGATTAGTCAGCTATTGACCGACTCAATTGGCCTACAGAAAAAGAGGTTCGAACAGCTGTTTCTTAGTGTCAGCCGGGCCACCACCACCTTGGCATGATCTGCCTATCTGTTAGTACCGAAGCTTTATCACTGCTAGCGATCCAAACATCCATCCAATGCATGAAATCGAACAAAGTCCCAGGTGTTTGTTTGTTTGTTTTTTTTATTTATAATTCATCTGATATTCAACAGTCTTAATGAATAACATGAATATTAGCTTAAATTAGGTTCTGTCTTTTTAATCTATTCATTCACGAACTGGGATGTGGAAATTCCGAAATCGAATGCAGCTTCAATCGATGAAAACAAACGAATCATGGTACATATGGGCTGGTTATAACCAAATAGAGTGCGATGAAATCCAGTGTGCAGCATTGTCCGCTGTCTCAGCATTCTTCCAGGTACGCGGAATCCAACCAACGAAAGGAGATGGGAGCAATCGATTTCTCCATTCAGCAACTTTATAATAAAAGTAGCCTGCTAGGTATCAAGACCAAGCAATTGGCATCGTTCGGGATAGGCAGGAAGATTCGCGGGGTCCCGCCACGGAAGATGTCTCAATGCCAGCCTGATGAATCGTTTTTGGATACGCTCGATTCTCAGATTCCATGTTACGTCGTTCGGCGCCCATACGATGGATGAGCTTTCGAGAATTGGCCCTACAAGGGAGCAATACAGTGTCTTTAGACAATGTGGATCAGTGAATTCCTTTGCAATTTTAGTCACGAAGCCAAGTTGATGATTGGCTTTGAAAATGATCGACGCGTGAAAACTGAGCTTTGAATCCAATACAACGCCAAGATCTGTTATGTGGTCCAACCTATTGAGGCAGCAGTTATCGATGTAGTAATCAAATATTATCGGATCCTTAGAGCGATGGAAAATCATCACAGCACATTTTGGAACGCTGATCACAAGGTTATTTTCTTGACACCAGAGAGCAAACCTATTAATCAGCGTTTGTAGATGAGAGCAGTCTTCAATACAGCGCACTACCATGTATATTTTCAGATCATCGGCATAAATCAGCTTGCATCTAAGTCCAAGAGAAGTTGCTACGTCGTTGAAAAATATGACAAACAGTAACGGTCCCAGATTGCTTCCTTGTGGGACACCTGAAGAACAGGTGATCGGTGAAGAGATACCAGCTCTGTACTTAACGTACTGGCAGTATTCTGCCAGACAGGTATGATGTAAACCATGCAACAAGTCTATCCGAAACGCCCAATCGCGACAATTTCCGAAGGAGTATCTTGTGGTCAATTTTATCAAAAGCCGCTTTCAAATCCGTATATATAACGTCCACCTGCGCTTTTTCTTCCATTGCTGTCATACAAGTAGTCGTGAAATCAAGCAAGTTTGTACTAACGGATCTGCCGGGCATGGATCCATGTTGCTCGTTAGAGATATAAGCCTTCGTTGCGCGCAAAATGTAGTCACTAACCATGACTTCTAATAGCTTTGAAGCGGCACACAGACTAGTGATTCTAGGTAGTTTATGACATCACGACGATCTCCACTTTTGTGTACCGGAAACATATAAAAATGTTTCCAGCACATGGGAAAAACCCCACTTTCGAATGATTTGTTAAAAACAAAGGCAAGCGGTTCTGCAACAGCAGTAGCACAGCGACGAAGTATGGCAGCAGGAATACCATCCGGCCCAGGAGAAAAGGATTTTTTCAGCTTTTTAGCGGCTTGGATGACCATAGCAGGAGATATTTCAAAAGTATTCAGATCCACAGCGTCCAATGGAACGTTTGTCGTAGCAAGCTCAGCCTCAACGTCAGATGATTCCGTCTGGAAAACAGATGCGAAGTGTCTGGCGAATAGATCACACGCTTCAGATTCACTTGTCGACTCACTATCCTCATAAACCACATTAGGAGTGACAGACGTATTCTTCCTCTTACTATTAACGAAGCTCCAGAAAGATTTAGGTTCACGACGTAAATTATTCTGCACTCTTAGAACATGACTTTTATACAGTGCAGCATTCAACCGCCTGTAATCGTCACTAGCGCGTTTGAAATACAATCTTGCAAAGGTCGAATGATGAATTCTCAAGTAACGATGCCAACGTCTTCGACTGCGCTTTAGTTTTTTCAGTTGAGGCGTATTCCAGGGAGGTTTCCGGTTTCCTTTTCATAGGAGCATTTGCACTTAACCAATCACAGATTGCATCGCTGAATTTAACAGCCATATCATTCACATCCTCACTGTTGTAAATAAAACTCCATTCCAGACCAAACAGGTGAGCAGGGAGGAGGTCAAAGTCAATTTTGCGATAATTTAGTTTTTTCTCGAATCTATTTGCCTCTTGAAGAGGCAGTTGTCTGTTGCCAGAAACATCACAGCGGACGCTAAGTGGTGGATGGTGGAGATCGACTGGTAGCAAGGGATCTTCTGCAGCATGTACCAAAATACGACTGTGTATTGGAGCGAAAATCAAGTTGAGTGTACGGCCTAAACTGTTGAGTTGAACATTTGCTTGGAATAGGTTCAGGAAATCCATTCCATCTAGCAAAGCGGTTCCTGCTGGGGTCACAGAAGATGAATTGTCAGGACGGATTCCGTTCTCATCAATACACCAAGCAATTCGAGGTTGATTGTAATCACCACACACGAACACGATGTTATCATCGGACGCATTTTCGCAAAGCTCACGAACGGTGGAAATGTGCTCATCCATCAAGTCAGCATTTCGGCTTTTGTCCGGAGGAACATAGATAGCGCAAAACCGGAAACGAGTACCTCCAATGTTGGCAGCAACACACACCTGTTCAAGCCTACTACCATGACACGCAACAATTCGTGAACTGCAGTGTGTAACCTCTCATTTCGGTTTCATTTGTCCTCTTTATGATTTTTGTACATAATTAATTATTTAACTCTATGATGGTAAATTAACTTAAAAGAAATTAAAATTAGAACTAAGCATAAATTGAACTGAACCTAAAATAATAATTGAACTTGAAATAAAACATATATAAATATCGATACCCTTATCCACCTGAACACCCCAATTCCCCGATCAACACTGCACCCGTCATTATCAAGCCACAGTAAATCCTAACTGCCGTGCACGCTCCCACACACTGAGAGCGCACCCCATAAAACCGGTTGTCATCGCTGGAACCACGATCAGAAGGTAAACGACAGTGCGACAATTACAAGTTTTAAATTTGATAAGTGGTGTTTCTCCTCCTCCATTAGGGAACAAATTTGACCCGTACCAGTACAACTGAGTGGAAAAGTGCGCCTTTCGTTAAGGGCCAGAAAATCGCTGTTCGCGGGTGAGCATATCACCAAGAGTGCCCCATCCGTTGTGCCCTGAAGAAGAAACCGCCGGGGAGAGTGAAGAAACGCTAGAAGAAGCCGCCGGTTGTGATTAAGCTCGGCAGATCAGTGATAGTGACCAAGGAACCGTTTTTGATTCGTCCGGTTGCTTCACCGCCCTCGCAAGAACAGAGCCGACTAGTGTGCCACGTTTTCGGCGGAACCGTGTGTGCTGCGCTTCGTCCGGTTAGTTGCCCCTCCGCCAAATAAAAGCCAGCTGGTGTATTACGTTTTCGACAAGCGGCTTTTGTGTGTAAAGCAAAAGAACAAAGACGAGCCTCCCAGCTATGACAGCGGACACTAGGTTCATGTGTTCAGGACACCGCCATCGCTTAACTCGGAAGTCATCGTGCCAAGGACCGCCTAAAGGTTCCATTCATCTTCAGATGGACTGGTAATATGTAATACCCTCCCATTTATCCCTTTCCGCATCCATTCCTAAGAATGTACCAAAAGTATGATAATTAAGAATATAATTAAATAATGTTAAGTTAAATTATCTGATTTGTTTAAAATTTATTCAACGCATTCCTTTTTCTCTCTACTCTTTCGAACTGTTCACCTTGGTTTTTTAAAGGGAAGCTTATCCGACCAATTTCCCAAAGGAGCCATAGCAGACGACCCTGACAAAGTAAGTAAGCCACGGCCTATCTAAAGAAATATATTACAAATGGCGCTCAACGCAAAACTAAAGAAAAGGCTTCCATTTTGACTCAAAGGTGGAACCCTTTTCAATTGTGCTCAGGAGGAATTGGTATCCTTTCTCCCAATTGTTCTTTTCAATCGTGAATGGGTTGTGATCAGAATAGTATTGGCATCAGTGAAAGTGAATACTCTTGGAATTGTTCGGATGATGATAAATGCTAAATTCAATTGATTTTTCTTTCTAATCATCGTCAGAAATTTAACCTTTTGTTCTTGATAATGCTTTTATATAATTAGTTTAATTAGTAGAGATTAATGAACATTTAGTAATAAACTTTCATTTGAAATTTACACTGTGGTTCAAAAGTCAATTTTTTCATAAATTATTTCTTTTTTTAGTTTTAAAACATTGAATTTTGATAGATTATAATATTTTTCGCATTTTCCTGTTAATTATGTTTCTTTTTTTTCTCGATATGTACCGTTATCATTATTTAGATTAGTTCGGATTTAATTGGCGCTCAAGCGTGCAGTCTTCCCAGAATTATGCACACGTGGATGGATAATAGCCACTTTTGCTGTATATTTTTCTTAAGCTTCGGCGTTTTTGTATATTTTATTTCTATGGAATTGTAAAAGTTGTTCGTTAATTTGATTTAAGTTTAAATTTACTTTCATTTGGTATTTTTTTTACATTTTCTTGTTTTTTCCATAAATTTGGACACCCACAGAAGAGAAATGGCGGAAGCACTTGGAGAATACACACAAGCATCCGAAAAGATTCTTGAAGGGTACCACAGCTTGAGGGTAGATCATTTAGCTTCCGATGAATTGGAATTTGAATTAGACATTCGCTCGATAGTAATTCGAGATGACCCCACATACTCGAGGAGGCGAAGATGCCTTCGGGATCTTTTGAAGAGTGAACGGGAGAGCAATAAGTTAGTAGAAGCGCAGCTTGAGGTAAATTGGGAAGAAACCATTCAGTCATGCCGACGATATTACGACGAGATTTCTGCGGGTCTCCAGCAAAATGATAAGAATTTGAAAGTAAGAGGTCAAACAAAACTTTTGCATTTTGGGCATCGAATTATCCTTTTGGTAAATAATGTTGGGAATTCAGGGGAAGCAGAAAGCTTTTTGAAAGCGATGCTTATTGACGTTGTTAAGCTGTTAACGAAGTACTACTATGCTGGCCCTGTGGTATCCGAAACGGTTAATCGTAATAATTTGGAAGATCATACTCTGGTAGATCTGTTCCGCTCTGATGGAGATTGCTCAGTCCAACCTTCGCAAAACATAGCGACAGGTACAGGAGTGTCAGAAGTAGAAGCCAGACATCTGGAGAATGTTCCTTCGAGTTCGCAGTTTGAAAGTAGTGATTTCGTGCGTTCTTTACTAGCTCGTGTCAAAGAGCTTGAAGCGGAGCTGGCTAGCAGAGATCAGCCGCGCGAAAAACAGTCGCAACAGAATGAATCTGTGGTTCTGAGTGGAATCCAACAGTCGATGGCTAATGCACGACACGAGTTTCCTGGTTTTTCTAATCAGCTTCCGCACTCAGTTTCTTTAGTACACTCGCAGATCCCAAGCAGTCATAGTTCTTCTATTGGGGCTTTAAGGCCAGCCACTAATGTCACTTTCTCGCTTCCTCAATGTTATCCCACCCGCAGCCCCAGTGGTCTTCTTCGTGGCAGCATCACCTTCAGAACACTGGAGCCCCGCCTTTGAATACTACAAGTACTGTCAATCCGTGGCAAGGAATCCCAACAATCGGAAGTGTGCCAGTCACAACCCCTTGGCAAAGTGCCTCAGCGTTTAGCAACGCAACGATTTCCAATCCCTGGGTTGCAAATCCTGTAATCAATTATGGACAGTCGTCCAATCCGTGCACAGGAACCTCAGGTCCGAGTTCAAACTCATACGCGAATCCTTCGTTTGCCACTTTTAATCCAATCCTGCCAGGTAATCAGGTGCGCCATAGCCTACCTGTATCCAAGTGGACAATCTCCAAGTACGATGGAGAGGATCAAGGTTTGAAATTAAACCAATTCTTAGGAATGGTTCATGCTATGGCTGTTGCTGAGCACGTTTCGGATGTTGAGCTATTTGAATCGGCTATCCACCTTTTCAAAGGGCCTGCTTTACAATGGTACATGACCATGCGCACTTCAGGTCGTTTGGGGAGTTGGCAGCATTTGGTTCTAGAGCTTAGGAAAACTTTCATGCATCCTGATCTAGACACGCTGATAAAAATGAAAGTATATCAGCGCCGTCAGTCTCGAAACGAAACTTTTCTACAGTATTACCACAGCATGGAGGAGCTCTTCGGAACCATGAGCACTCCGCTGCCAGATTTAGAAAAGTGCAAATTCTGTTGCAGAACATGCGGATAGATTACAAGAAGCAACTGAATTTCCTTCCCATAGCTGATCTTCCGACTTTAGTATCCGCAGGTCAGAAGATAGATGCGGTAAACTTCTCGGTTTACCAAAAGGTTTTTGGATCAGAGAAGTCAGTGAACGTTGTTGAGAGTTCTGAACCCAACACTAAGCCAAAAAAAGACTTATCTAAGGATAGTCAAAGTCAACCATCTTCGTTGCAACAGCCGTCACCCAGGAACAATGTCAAGCCAAAGCCTGCTCAATCCCAGCTGAATCAAAGAAGTTCCCAGTTCGGAGCTACTCCTTCTCGTGGCTCCGCGCGTACACTCACCACGTTGGAAGAAATGATCGAGTTTCATCAACCGCTGTCCCGGCGTCATTGTTTCAATTGTGGCAAGTTTGGACATCAGATGGATCGATGCATACTTCCTAAAGGAGTTCTTTGTGAGAATTGTGGTTTCCGGGTTATCCGTCGAATAATTGCCCATTCTGCATAAAACGCCTTAGCAGCGAGCCAAACCGCCGCTCGCTGAATCCAAACTCTCAGGCGTAAACCTTTCTCCATACTTCGAACCAGCTGCGGAAACTCTTTATCCGAGAGCTCCGGTTTCGTATAGTATTTCATATCCGCTCCCTAATGATAATCGTCCATATACGTCCGTAAAGGTGTATGGAGTAAAGTTCCGTGCCCTCCTTGACAGTGGAAGTAACCTTACACTAATCAATGATTCGATTTACCACGCCCTCAAACCGAAGCGAATATTTCAGCTTCGAAATCCTCTAAACTTGCGCACGGCCAGTGGTGAAACGCTCAGTGTGCGTGGACAAGTTTTCTTGCCGTTTACATGGAACGGCATTACAAAGGTAGTTCCGACTCTGGTCATCCCCAATCTAGCGATCAACTGTATTTGCGGCATGGACTTCTGGAAAACTTTCCACATCCAGCCGACCATTACCGATTGCGCTATAGTTGAGGATGATAGAGAGAACGAAAGTCCTAAGCCATTACCTTCAGCATCTGTGCTGACAGCGTCTGAGCAGCGGACGATAGAAGCGATCAAACAGTTGTTCATACCAGCTTGCCCAGGGAGACTTTCTACCACACCACTGGCGGAGCATAAAATAGAAATTTCCGAAGAATGGCGGAAAAAGCCTCCAGTTAGACAGTTTCCGTACGTAATGTCTCCTAAAACGCAAGGTTTGGTGGCAGAGGAGTTGCAAAGGCTGCTTAACGCAGGCATTATCGAGCCTAGCAACTCTGACTGGTCACTAAACTGCGTACCAGTTGTAAAACCACATAAGGTTCGGCTTTGTTTAGATGCGCGCAAAATTAATGAACGAACTGTTCGTGATGCTTACCCCTACCGCACCCGTGTCGAATATTAGGCCAGCTACCAAAGGCGAAGTACCTATCGACAATCGATTTGTCAGAGGCTTTCCTTCAAGTACCATTGGAGAAGTCCTCGCGAAGGTACACTGCCTTTAGCGTGCAAGGTAAGGGGTTGTTCCAATACACCAGAATGCCTTTTGGCCTGGTTAACAGCCCTGCCACCCTGGCTCGACTGATGGACCAGGTTCTTGGCCACGGTGTATTGGAACCGTATGTCTTCGTTTACCTTGACGACATAGTCTTGGTAACGGAGACATTCGAGCATCACGTCCAGTTACTTCGCGAAATTGCGCGCAGACTGAACAAAGCCAACCTCATGATTAACCTCGAAAAGTCTCAGTTTGGGGTACCGGAAATTCCCTTCTTAGGATATCTCCTCAGTTCAGAAGGTCTTCGTGGAAATCCGGACAAAATCCGGCCGATTGTCGAATATGAAAGGCCGAACACGATTACCAAACTAAGGAGATTCCTAGGGATGGTGAATTATTATCGGCGGTTCATCCCAAACTTCAGTGAGACCTGCGGGCCTCTGTCGGATCTCCTGAAAACTAACACCAAGGTCATCGGCTGGAACGAGGCCGCAGAGGGAGCATTCTGTGGCATAAAGGCGAAGCTCATCTCGGCACCGATTCTGGGAAGCCCCGATTTTTCTCGTGAGTTTGTCATTCAGACAGATGCGAGCGATGTAGCTGTGGCTGGGGTACTAACTCAGCAGCAAGAGGATGGTGAACGGGTCATATCTTATTTTTCCCGGAAGCTCACCACCCCACAAAAAAACTACCACGCTGCAGAGAAAGAAGCCCTTGCAGCTCTTCTCTCAATTGAAGCGTTTCGAGGATACATTGAGGGCTATCACTTCACCCTGGTGACAGACTCGTCGGCGCTGACTCACATCCTTAAGACTAAATGGAAAGTTGGTTCCCGTTGTAGCCGGTGGAGCTTGGACTTTCAGCAATTCGACATGACAGTGGTTCATCGAAAGGGCAAAGAAAATGTCGTACCGGATGCACTGTCACGAAGTATTGCTGTAGTCCAAGCTTCGGCAGCCTCAGCGTGGTACACTTCTCTTATGGAAAAGGTCAACAGTCGCCCAGACGATTTTGTCGATTTCAAGGTCGAGAACGGCAGATTGTACAAATTTATAACTGCCAAAAATGTACCGTACGACTCTCGGTTTGAGTGGAAGGAAGTTCTTTCTACCGACGAAGTTCCCGATGCGTTGAAAAAAGCTCATGATGACCAGTTTCATCCAGGATTCGATAAAACCCTAGCTCGAATCAACCAGCGCTATTACTGGCCTAAAATGGCAAAGGACATTCGAGCCTACATACAGGCTTGCCGCACCTGCAAGGAGGTCAAGCCCTCATATGTCCAGACTACTCCAGAAATGGGTAAGATGCGATGTGCATCCCGGCCGTGGCAGATCATTTCAATGGATTTTGTGGGTCCTCTGCCACGTAGCCGAATGGGAAACCAACACATTCTAGTCATATGCGACTATTTCTCCAAGTGGGTGATTATTCATCCTGTGAAGAAGCTCGAGAGTTCAGCCATGTGTGTGATTTTAAAGAACCAGTGGTTCTATAAGAATTCTGTCCCTGAAATCATCATCACAGACAATGGCAGCCCATTCGTATCGAAGGAGTTCAAAGGACTTCTAGAGAACTTCAAAATCACACACTGGCTGAACTCCCGATATCATTCCCAATCAAATCCAGTCGAACGTGTTAACAGGACAATAAATGCGGCAATACGCACGTACGTCCAGCAAGACCAACGCGTATGGGATACGAAGATCCCGGAGATAGAGCTGATGTTAAATACCAGTGTCCATTCGACCACTGGATTTACTCCGTACTTTATCACCCACGGACACGAGCTAGCGGAACAGGGGTCTGATCATCGTCTTTCTCGTCACGGCGAAGAGCTATCTGTGGAAGAAAGAGAGGAACGACGTAAGCAATTGTTTTCCAAGATTCATGAAATCGTTCTTAAGAACCTGGAAAAATCTCATGACGTGTCTCGGAATCGCTATAATTTGCGAAACCGCACTTTCGCGAAATCCTTTTCGGTAGGACAACTCGTCTACCGAAAGAATATGAAGCAGTCATCTGCAATCGAAAATTACAACGCCAAACTTGGGCGGCAGTATTTACCCTGTAAAGTGAAGGCAAATTGGCTCGTCTTCCTATGAATTGGAAGACCTAAGTGGAAAAATTTAGGAGTATGGCCAGGCGTTCACTTAAAACCCGGGTGACACTAAAACAACGGGATTATAAGATCATCTGTCTTCCACTGAAGCTGCTCCTTACATTTCCCGATCAAATAACCACTGCAAAGACCGTATACTTACCTGTAATTATGCCTTCATTGATGCCTTGTCGGTGCCCTCGTCAGAGCGAATGTTGTTTTTAATTTCTACCGTACACTTACCTGTAAACATGCCGTCATTGATGCATTGCCGGAGTCGTCGTCAGAGCCAAGCTAGTTGGTTGTATTTCTTCCTCCTCATCCTCACGTTCTTCTTTTTCTTATTCCCTTTACCATTTTGAGAGAGATCCCAGGGTCGGACTAAGGGAATGTTTACAAATTTAGTAACGCCTCCCCAGGTGGCGAATTTCTTTCGATAAATTTAAATTCGTGAACGGGAAATCTAATGCGAGATCGCTAACTTCCCCAACATATTTATTATAAGGGTACCCTAGAATCGTTATTTAATAAAAAGGTGTGTAGGTATGAATGAAACAGTTGTTTTGGTGTGCCAGCTTTTTTTGAGCCAAGCAACTATTGAATGAGTTGCGAATGTATGAAAGTATTGGAATGAATGGTGGGGGTATGAATGAGTGAATGAATGAGTAGCTTCTATTCCCGAATTGATTTTCGGCGATAATTAAACGCGAATGATGAGATTACCACATGTTTCTTTCTCTTCTATTAGTAAACTAAGATTTAGAAGTAAGTCATCAAGTTGTTAAAAATGAAGGATAATTATTTCTGAAGGTTGAGAAGTGAAGGAATTTTCACAACGTATTTATTCTGACGACCACTAAATTACCAAAGGACATCACTTTCTGATTCGCTATTCTGATACAACACAGTATTTTTCCCGTTATGTCCACCCATGATATGCAGAAAGTACAATGGTTAGGCTCGCGGTGTTATTTCACGTAATTTGAAGGAAAAGAGCCTCCATTCTTTGCGATCAATCATTGCGCCAAATTATAACTGAAATAGCAGGGTAGAGAGCCACTGTATGAGAACTAGCATCCACTATTTTGTTACGATTTTAAGAAGCAGCAAACAGGACAATTCCTTGTTCGCAGTTTCACTTCTTCAAATCGATCCAAAATTGTGAAGACTAACCTCTCCCAGTAATTTCTTCGAACTTGGACGGAGAATATAAATCTCGAAAAGAAGAGCTCTCCAAGAGAAAAATCACTTTTCCAGATTCGAAACTCTTACAACTAAAAAGAATTACTGCGATTTGTTTATCCTGGGTGGAAATATGATTGTAGGTTCGACAACCAGAACTCCTGACCTGACCTGAGTGGACAGTCTCTATTGTTAAATGTTTAGCAATTTCGCGAAACAGAGCTCCTCTTCATGGAAAAATCGTTTCGCCAAATTGAAGAACGTTCAACAAGAGGAGGGCCACGCTTAAGTCCTATATTGAAATCCTTTTAGTGGACAGTCTCTATTGTTAAATGTTTAGCAATTTTTCGAAACAGAGCTCCTCTTCATGGAAAAATCGTTTCGCAAAATTGAAGAACGTTCAACAAGAGGAGGGCCACGCTTAAGTCCTATATCGACATCCTTTTAGTGGACAGTCTCTATTATTGAATGTTTAACAATTTTGCGGAACAGAGCTCCTCTTCAGGGAAAAATCAATTCGCAAAATTTAATGAACGCTCAACAAGAGGAGGGCCACGTATAAGTCCTCTCTGTGGACAGTCTCTATTATTGAATGTTATGTGATTTTATGGGCAGTGCTTTTCCTCAAGAAAATATCCCAATAAATCAATCAACATTCAACAAGAGGAGGGCCGCAGAGATCCATAAAATCTTTCCCATTCTTCCCTGAAAAAAAAACCAATGGTTTTTATTATGGAGAGAGGGATGAATGTAACCTCTCATTTCGGTTTCATTTGTCCTCTTTATGATTTTTGTACATAATTAATTATTTAACTCTATGATGGTAAATTAACTTAAAAGAAATTAAAATTAGAACTAAGCATAAATTGAACTGAACCTAAAATAATAATTGAACTTGAAATAAAACATATATAAATATCGATACCCTTATCCACCTGAACACCCCAATTCCCCGATCAACACTGCACCCGTCATTATCAAGCCACAGTAAATCCTAACTGCCGTGCACGCTCCCACACTGAGAGCGCACCCCATAAAACCAGTTGTCATCGCTGGAACCACGATCAGAAGGTAAACGACAGTGCGACAATTACAAGTTTTAAATTTGATAAGTGGTGTTTCTCCTCCTCCATTAGGGAACAAATTTGACCCGTGCCAGGACAACTGAGTGGAAAAGTGCGCCTTTCGTTAAGGGCCAGAAAATCGCTGTTCGCGGGTGAGCATATCACCAAGAGTGCCCCATCCGTTGTGCCCTGAAGAAGAAACCGCCGGGAGAGTGAAGAAACGCTAGAAGAAGCCGCCGGTTGTGATTAAGCTCGGCAGATCAGTGATAGTGACCAAGGAACCGTTTTGATTCGTCCGGTTGCTTCACCGCCCCTCGCAAGAACAGAGCCGACTAGTGTGCCACGTTTTCGGCGGAACCGTGTGTGCTGCGCTTCGTCCGGTTAGTTGCCCCTCCGCCAAATAAAAGCCAGCTGGTGTATTACGTTTTCGACAAGCGGCTTTTGTGTAAAGCAAAAGAACAAAGACGAGCCTCCCAGCTATGACAGCGGACACTAGGTTCATGTGTTCAGGACACCGCCATCGCTTAACTCGGAAGTCATCGTGCCAAGGACCGCCTAAAGGTTCCATTCATCTTCAGATGGACTGGTAATATGTAATACCCTCCCATTTATCCCTTTCCGCATCCATTCCTAAGAATGTACCAAAAGTATGATAATTAAGAATATAATTAAATAATGTTAAGTTAAATTATCTGATTTGTTTAAAATTTATTCAACGCATTCCTTTTTCTCTCTACTCTTTCGAACTGTTCACCTTGGTTTTTTAAAGGGAAGCTTATCCGACCAATTTCCCAAAGGAGCCATAGCAGACGACCCTGACAAAGTAAGTAAGCCACGGCCTATCTAAAGAAATATATTACAAGTGTCGGTCTGCTACAGCTATCAGTACACCACCAAAAGAACGCTTATCACTGTTCAGTGGGCTCCGATCACACCGATAGACGTTGAAAGAGGTACTAAACACCTGCAGCGAGTTGATGCTGTTGTCTAAACCAGTCGTAATTACAGTCGATCGAAGCAAGGAAAATGTCGTCTAATTTAGTCCTCAATTCTTTGATATTTTGGTAATACATCGAACCACGAGCAACATCCTTACGGCTAGTAGACGCACATCCTGGTGACGACCCCAATACCATAGATGACTGACAAACACCCATAAGCATAGACGTTGAAAATCAGCGATCGGTCGAAAGTTGAGGAAGCGAATAATTCGAAACGGATGAGTACTTGCCTGCGCTCGGAGAGCGGAAGCCCCATCCTCCGATCTCAAACACAAGACCGGGATGACTGCTGGACGCTGGAAATGCCCATTTTCGAACAAATCGGCGCATTTATCGCACATCCAAAACAGATTTTTCTTATGCGAGTGAAATAGTTCGTCATTGCGCGTGTAACACCACCAGAGCAAGTATTCATATGAAATGATTCTCCACAGTAGCCCCGACAGCGAACAACATCAATACCAGTAATGGGATCGACACATTTTGCGCATAATTTTGCCATGCCGTCGACCGCCTTCGAATAGGCAACGTGAGCGCGTGTATGTCAAAAGCTTGTCTATGGAGCTTAGCGCTGAATATGTTCAGTAGTTTCCGATGTATTCTGGTAGATGGCGCTTTTGCACAAATCGTAGAGCGTGAGGGCAGGGAGCTTTTTGATTTATTATGGTAGTACGGGTAGTGCACAAATCGAAACACTTCACAAACACGTTTTTCGACGACCGACCGACAAAACAGAAAAAAACATCCAACTACCGATACACTAACGCGATAAAAGAGCACACAAAAACGAAATAATAGATTCAAAAAAACAGTTAAAATCGGGAATATATCAAGAGGTAAAAGTCCGCACGTCATATAACATAGCAGTGATGCCAGATACAGATAGTGTGTGAGACGCCAATTCCATAACATTCGCTCAACTGTTATATCGTCTACTCCGCAATAACTGGGACATAACAAGTTTCCCGGACGACCGGATGCATGGTATCTCAGTGAAGGCGCCCAAAACTGAGACCGACTGTATGCGGCAAGTGGCGAGGCATCATGCTGCTGTATAATGCTTGTCTTCAAGGTTCCATGCAAAGTGATCCCAGAACAAATCCAGGAGAATATCCGAGTCTCCAACGGCAGCAGGTCGGGTTGTATGTGGGAAGATCCTATGTGTCTATATTGTCACGCTCCTTATCATTCTGGAGCTAAGGATTGGAGGAGGATTTTTCAGCTAATAAATTGGCTTATTCAGCTTAAATTGTTTGTTGGGTGGGCATCGTCCTGGATGCAGATCTTTCAAGTCGGTGCTTTGCATCAATTGGTGTGCACATTACCCACAAATAACTTGGTAAGTTAAATGTAATTTGGATTATCTGACCGAATTTCAAAAATTGAAAACAGATCACTGCTTAGTCCTCACAGCAGCACACCGCAGAAATTACTATTCGACACCTTGTCTATCCAACCACTCTGCATTGCTCCAGCTCTAGTTACCCCACATTGAGAGCGACCAGCCACTCCAAGTAGCGTGGCCATCGTAAGTTACGCCCTACATATTTACATCGCGGTCTTCCAGATCTCCCTCTAATACCTCACCGCGGATTTCATAGCACGATCACCCTGATCCGTTTCCAACTTATCATTGCGCGGTGATACCAATCTGCTTTTAAATTTAATTACGTGGTCATTCCAGACCGCTGCCTGCATTACATTGCGCGGTCCTCTAGATCCACTTCCCAAATTTCATCGTGCGATCATCCCGATCCGCATCCTAGATTCTATTGCGCGGTCATCCTGATCCGCTTCCTGAATTTCATTGCGCGGTTATCCCGATCCGCTTCCTACATTCAATCGCGCGGTCATCCCGATGCACTTCCTAAATTTCATTGCGCGGTCATCCCGATCCGCTTCCTACATTCCATAGCGCGGTAATCCCGATCTGCTTTCTAAATTCCATTGCGCGATTATCCCGATCCATGTTATAGACTGATTCATACCACACATCTCCTAACACTCCTGCTCAACTGCTCAACCCCTGTAGTAACCCAGCCCAATGCTAGCACAGTGCTTCCAAAAAACAGCCACGAATAGACTCTTAAGGCCCCTACGCAATAGAGCGGAACGGCCACGGAAACGGAAAAATTGACAGTTAGTCCATATATTGTCTGTCAAATTTTCCGTTTCCGTCGCTGTTGAATTGCGTTTGGAGCTATCATCTCCAACTCTTTTCCATCCGCAAGTTTGATAACGTTCCTTCGTTGTTTAATGCTTGTAAAAAATTTTCCGATATAAAATTACGTGATGCTCCAGAATATATCATCCATCTCTGATCCGCATGCTGTAATTCGACTGCAGAGAAACAGATCGATCGACTAAGACCAGTCTTCTCCTGAATCGCGATCTTCACACTCATTTTTCGCACTAGACGCACTAGACATGTATGATTTTGAACGATAACAGCCTTTATCTTTCGATGAATTTTTGAGATTTATATATCAATCGACTCGGAAACTATCCAGCAATTTGTCAATTTCATTGAAACTTTTGATTATTAACGATTAGCTATTAGAAATTTCAATTCTTGTCCTACTCAGTGAAAATATCAGAATCAACCAATCCCGTTCCTCCACAGAATCCACGGAGAGCGGTCAGAAAGATGGCAGTCAAGGCGGTGTTTGCTGCATCTGTAGCGGCTCAGCGGCAAACAGACTATCGTCGGCGTCATCGTTTGTCGCATGGTTCAGTAGGGTAACGGTACCAATATTGGAGGTATTAGTAGATCCACAAGAGAAAATATTTTTTTAAAATTGATAATTATGGGAAATTTGAAGCTTAAATATCTTAGTCAATAGAAAAACTAATAAATTTGCTAACAAAAATGAGATAGATGTCATTTAACATCAACAATTACGAAATATTGCTTGCACCACTATGGGTAAACTGTTCGTTTAGTGGAGGTAAAAATTAATTTTGGTTCCCATAGTGGTGCTATCCATTGGTTTCTTATGAGACTCGCCACTCGCCACAGACTTGGTACAGTTGCACCACTATAGGTGCAAGGGAGTCAATTTTGTTAAGGAAAATCATTGTTTTCAATAGTTTTCCAAGCGAAATATTAGGATAAGTTGCATTTAACAGGATATTTAAAGCACGACGCATCAAATGAAACCATCGTAAAGTGTATAAATACGATAAATGTCGTTAAAACCCCACTACCTCCACTATTGGTGCTACCTCCACTAAGGGTACGGTTACCCTATCTGGATTTGTTGCAGTTAATTTGATAGGCGCATTATTCGAAATTAATCGGTTCTTTTAAGAACCTCAATTTTCCAAAAGAAAAGGTTGAGCAGAATACATTTTCATCAAAGACAAAAATCACCATCGCTTAGCCACAGCGGCAGCAGAATCACAAGCGCGCGTCGGACTATTGAGTGGTTGCTGTTAGTGATTCGAAAGGCGCATTATTTATATTATTCGGTTCTTCTCAGTGTAGCATCTAAGTAACCATTTGTTATGACATAACTGACCATCATCTGGAAAATATATCATTATCTGTCCAACCCTCTACAAGTGTAGTTCACTCTTCTACATTTGGCGACGAGGTGTGAAAATTATAACTATAATTAATATCGGCTTATTATAACGGAAGCTTTGCCCGTGCAATCATCGCTAAAGAAGATTGTGAATACGAATTTATCGAAGATCTCATGAAACCGAACTCATTATCAAGGTAGAATCTAGAACAGAAAACTAACGTTCCACAAACACATCACACGGAAAGTAGCCCAAAGATGGCGTGGCCGATGGTATGCTCATCATAGCCATTTTTCGTTATACGTAGAATTTGATGTTCATTTGTTAGTATTCGTCTGGTAGTTTTGTACAGAAACAATGTTTTACTTAGAAATATGCAACTAGAAATTCAGGATGCAGTACGATGTCTGAATGTATAAAGATACTCAGAGCTTCGGATCCTGAAAGTTGATATTTCAGTACACTATATGAAAAAAAGAAAGCTGTTGAGACCTAAATGGTGCTCAAAGCAGGAAAGTTTGGGTTGTCTTTTGTAGAAATGGTTCTTCAATACAACAGAAACCAAACAGATTTGAATATAGTACTAAAATAGGAGATACGTGGAACTATACATATATACCTGTATTCAAAAGGGAATAATTAAAATTTGTTTGATATTAGGTCAATCCTCTTATCCCGCCGTTTGTCGAGAATGCGGAAGGAAGCGTCGCAGTCCGTTGGGAAGACTGGCGGAAGCAGTTCGATGCGAATTTGGACTGGAGAGGTATTAAAGACCACGATGTCAAATTTAAAACACTGGCATTGTTTGGCGGAGCAGATATCCGAAGGCTGATTGATCAAGTGAAAGCGGATGACGATCATATAATTGGAAACCGTTACCATCAAGCTGTGCAAACACTGAATAACTATTTCATTCCTCGGATCTCGATCGCATTCCAATTGCAGAAATTCTGTCAAGCTGCTCCACAACCAGGTGAAAACGTCGAAAAATTTGCTTTTCGTCTGCGGAAGCTTGCAGAGCATTGTGAACTCGGCGATTAAGCAGAAAAGCTGGTTGTTAATCAGATAATGTCCACAACAAAAGATGAAAAGCTCAAGGCGAAGATTTCGAAGAACGACTTGCCATTAGATGAAGTTATTGCTATAGCTCGTGCCCATGAAACGCTGCGGTGCCAGTTATATCAATGTGGATCAAGTAATGTCCAAGACGTATCGGACGAGAAAATCCTGAAAATTGACACCTTCAATCGAAAACCAAATGACGCATTTGAGAACTCTCCTGGAAATGCGTTGAAAAGTTACAAGCAAGGAAGATGCCGCCGCTGTAACGGACGTCACCGTTTCCGTGAGGATAATTGCCCCGCAAAGGATCAGAAGTGTCGTATTTGTGGAGTTGTTGGCCATTTTGCTCGTTGTTGTCGCCAAATCAAGATTAAACATACTATCAGACCAGCCAATGCCAGAGGGCCAAGTACTAGAGAGAAGCGTTATATAAGAGAAATTCAAGATGCGGCCGAGACGGAGCCTGAACCTGAAGTATTTGATCTATTCCACCTCAACTAAAAAAAAACGGGATGTCGTTGTTTCCATTGGCAGAAACATGATAAAATTCATCATAGACACTGGAGCGGATGTTGATGTATTATGTGATCGTGACTGGAAAATATTGAAGCAGACTGGATTTATGGCGTATGGTATTCGGAAAGGCAGCAGGAAAATATTCAAAGCGTACGGAACCACCAACCATCTAAAAGTTCTCGGGGAAGTCGACACAGAAGTGACATGGAAGGAGACAAGACTTGAAACCACGCTTTATGTTATTGAAGGAGGGAAGTGCTCACTCTTATCCGGAGATACAGCGGAAAAACTAGGAATTTTGAAGTTTGTCCAGGCAGTGGAAAACACAGTTTTCCCGCATATGAAAGGTAATATTTAAATTCTTTTGTTCATTGTAGAAGATAACACACACAATCATAAACAAAAATAAATAATTCTTAGGAATTGTGGCTAACATAAAAATTGATAAGACTATCCCTCCCGTCCGACAATCTATTAGACGTATTCCATTCCCGTTAGTAGAGTTAACCATGAAAAAGCTCAGGGAATTACTTGCACAAGACATTATTGAAAAGGTAGATGAAGCTTCTGAATGGGTTTCTCCAATGCTGGTCAAACGGAAAAGTTCTTCAGAAATAAGGATTATAGCCGATCTGCGGGAAGCAAATAGAGCTGTTATCCGAGAAGTACATCCTCTACCTACTATAGAGCAAATGACATACAAAATCGGAGGGAACAAATTTTTCACGAAGCTTGATGTGAAACAAGCATTCCATCAAGTTTTGCTACACGAGAATTGTCGGTACATAACTACATTCGTATCCCCACTTGGTCTGATGCGATATAAGCGATTAATGTTTGGCCTATCCGCTGCTCCTGAACTTTTTCAAAAAGTGATGGAAACTATTTTTGCCGACATGCCGTGGTTGATTATTTTCATTGATGATATATTAATACCAGCCAAAGACAGCAATGAACTTTCCAAGCGAACCAAGCTTGTTCTAGAACGTTTACATCACTACAACGTGCTATTGAACAACGATAAAATTATTTCAAACGTGAATGAAATCGATTTTCTGGGCTACCTAATCTCTGATCGTGGTATCTCTGTTTCTCCGAAGAAACTAGAAGCAATACAGAAAATGCAACCGCCACGTTCATGTGCTGAAACTCGAAGTTTTCTAGGCTTAGTAAATTTCGTTCATCGTTATGTACCTGACATGGCTACACTTACATTTCCATTGAATAGCCTTACGCGGAAAGAATGTAAATTTGTTTGGGAGGCTGAACACCAGGAAGCGTTTGATAAAATCAAATCTATATTATTGAAACATGAGACACTTGGTTTCTACAATCCTACTGACGAAACATTCATAATTGCTGACGCCAGCCCCGTTGGATTGGGGGCAGTACTTATGCAGAGGAAGAAAGGAGAACACGGTCGTATAATTTGTTATGCATCAAAAACACTCTCTCCCGTTGAAAGATGATACGCTCAGACAGAACGTGAAGCTCTGGCCTTAGTTTGGGCATGTGAAAGATTTCATGATTATGTGTATGGTTTATCTTTTTGGTTGATTACGGACCACAAGATCGTTTGAAACCATTGATGTCCTTCAACTATAACGTTATGTATCGTCCCGGAAATTCAAACATAGCCGATGTTCTCTCCCGTCTCTGTCAAAGTAATGCAAACATCGATCAAACTTTCGATGAAGAATCCGAACGAATAATGCAAATATTAGCAATTGACACATGTCCAAAGTCGATATCTATGGAAGAAATTCAAACGCACACCAAGACTGACATTGATTTGCAAGAGCTGATAAAATGGATACAATATCCTGCAAAACGTTGGCCCAAAACACTGTCCAATGAGAAAGTTGCAAGCTCCTTGACATTTGCTGGAAACATATTAATGAAAGATAACAAAATTATAATACCACGAAGCTTACAAACTAGAGTTCTGCGTATTGCTCATGATCCTCATCTTGGCATAACATCAATGAAAAGAAGGTTACGCTTAAAAGTTTGGTGGACCCACATGGACCAAATGATAGGAAATTTTGTTCGGAGCTGCTCCGGTTGCGTTCTTGTATCTGAACCCAATGTTCAACCAATAACCAGAACCGAAATGCCAGCTTATCCATGGACTAAACTGGCCATTGACTTCATGGAAATAACTGGCGGGAATCACTTGCTAGTGATTACCGATTATTTCTCTAGGTTTCGGTATCTAACTAATTAGAAACATAATAATAAAATATACTAACAATTTATTGTTTAAGATTTATTGAAGTAGCCAATCAAACTACAATGACAGCAGAGATAACAATTACAAAATTACGTGAAGTATTTGCGCGATTTGGTTATCCTGAGAAAATCGTTTGTGATAATGGGCAACCTTTTGCATCTGAAGCATTTTCAAGATTTTGCTCAGTAAATGGAATCGAAATACAACATTCGGTGCCCTACGCTGCTTTTCAGAATGGACTTGTTGAACGGCAAAACCGGAACCTCCTGAAAACGATCAAGATTAGCGTAGCTACGGGAAGAAATTGGAAAAACGACCTTCAGGATTTTCTACATTCGTACAGAGCAACACCACACACATCGACAGATTTCAGTCCTTCTGAATTATTATTTGGATGGAATATACGAGACAGATTACCCCATGTTAGGAGAAAAGTAGATCTATCGCAAGCTCGAAACAAAGACAGAGCCACAAAGGAAAAGGGTAAACTGTACATTGATTTGAAGAGAAAAGCGAAGGTTTCTAGCACAGACGTTGGTGACCATGTATTAGTCAAAAACATGATGAAGAAAAATAAACTTACAACTAATGTTGCTCCTCAGACACACATTGTACTTCAGCGCCAAGGTACACGACTTCAATTGAAAAATTTAGAGTCTGGCGTTATTACTGACAGGCACATTAATCACACAAAAAGAATTGTAAGTAATAATCCCATAATGAGTATTATACCATCAGCAGTTACAACAGAGGAAAACAGAGAAATTGAAAAACGACAACATCCAGAAGAACAGTACAATATTAGATCTAAACGTATAAGAAAGCCTCCAAAGCACTTCACAGATTATAATTTATATAATTTAAATATGTAATTATGAAAACTAAAATAGACAAATGAAGAGAATGTAGCATCTAAGTAACCATTTGTTATGACATAACTGACCATCATCTGGAAAATATATCATTATCTGTCCAACCCTCTACAAGTGTAGTTCACTCTTCTACACTCAGGACCCAACATTCTATAAAAGGGAAGGTTAAGGAAGAATTAGGTTCAAAGTGAAAATTAATTGCTTGACAATCGCAGAAAGTTCCCGTCCGTAGCACGCGTCGGAGGGAGATGCTGCCGGATGGATCAATATCAGTAATGTGAAATTTTATTTCAAGATATTGTATTTTGCATTGAAACTTTTCGTTTCGTTACTGAAATCATTGACACTTGTCTTCAGCGACTGCTTCCGCGATAGAGCATTTGCACATTTTATTCACTCATACATCTATATTACACTCAGCCAAGAAAACTAGTGATAATCATACGAATGTCTTATGTTTTTTTGCTATAAGAATTACGTATAAATTTTGTACGATTTTCTTATGATCTGTGTGTTATTTGACCGACAATGATTTTTATAAGTTTGTCTTATGAAAATATAAAGATTTGTCGATAATGGAATTCATAAGAGAATTTTATAAACATCAATCATTCTTGCATATGAGGGTCATAATGTTTTCTACACGATTTTTGTATATGCTGTGCCACAACTCATTTTACAACATGGTATTTTATTTTTCTCTAAATAATAATCACATTCTACCGTCTAAGACGAATTAAATGGAGTTACTTAATTCGTCTTAGACGGTTGAATACATTCCACTAAAATGAGCTTAAAATATTTTTTCTGAATCACATTCTCTTAATGCACTCGATTTATGTTTCGTCGAGATGCATCGCACCAAGTAGGAGACTCGAGAATAGTCTCATTGTCGGTATTCCACTCATTCGCTTCTTGCGTCAACAAAGTTCTGAAAAATATGAAATATTATTTCAAAAGTGAATAAAAACGCCTATCATTTACTTACATTTCTGATCCTAACAACCAACTGCTATCGAACGAGATATTAAAATAAATCCCAGTTGATGAACGATAAAACGCAGCTTACAAGCGCGAATGTCGATAAATATGTCGAGAATATATCTGCGATGAGAATTAGTTCGTCCACAACATACTCTGCCATGTTAACTTCTCATTTCATAAGATTTGTCTTATGAGTTTTTCACATCAGAAGTAGTGATGAAAATCATAAGACAACTCTTATGTTTTATTTTATCTATAGATCACTCCCATGAACTTTATAAGATACAAGAATGAGTTTCATGAAGAGTAAGTCATTATCATAAGAAGCTCTATGAAAATGAAATTCGCATATTTTTCCACGCTTCATAAGATTAGGCTTATGATGTTCAAGAGATAGTTTAGTTGAGTGACTGTCAAAATGTGCATTTGACAATTAAATGTTTAGCTAAAAGCTCTATTTTTTGACACCGGTGCACTCACACAACCAATCGACATCAGTTGCCAAAAAATCAGGAGTACCAACTTGACGACTATCTCCTTATCGCCGTGTCTGGCGCTGAGTGCTCGGCGCGGAAACCCAAAGGTGTGAATAAAATTTTGGGGCTTATGCGCAATACTGATTTGGTTTTGTTGCTATTAGTGTTCGGAAAAGCGCTGCATCAGTAAAAGAGACTGCATCTGAACTACGAAAACACAACCAAAACATCAGACTCCCGATAGAGACACGCGGAGAGAAAAAATCAATTCTGGCTTCACGGCCCGCAGACAAAAACAATCCTGTGCGATTGGCAACATATAAAATTGTGAGAACTTGAAGTGACTCTCAGTATGAGCAGTTATTTCATATTGCCTATGATAAATTTTTCAGCAGAGGGAAGGAAATAGCAAAGAAAAAGTACCTATTAATGAGTAAACAATTTTACCGGCCTTACCGCACACTCAAGATTTTTCCCACCCAGGTATGAGTAAAGAAATATCATATGGTCATAACTAATCTCTAATGAGTCATTTTATATTATCGTGTAAATCAACAAAGCTGCCATCTGTCGACGTTTTCAATTGTACTAAAACTTGACTGCAAGTTAACTATGCAATATTGCACACAACATTTCGCGTACAACTTCCAACTTATATTATGCCTGAAGGTAGTTGTTCGATTAGGTCCTAAAAATTACAAAATCAGAGCTGGGGGCAGAAGTTTTATTATTTTTATAAGGGCGTTTATTTGTCTTTTAGTTAATTAGAAATAAATATTTACATAATTGTTTAAAGTACGATATCTAAAAGAAAATTCAGCTCATTCATATCCACTAATCCTTTGCACTTGTCAATCAACGCGATATATTCGCTTAAAATTTTAAGAATTTTTCTTCGTGTTGGTGTGGCAATATTGATTGTACAGTGAGTCCAAAAAGTATTCGTCTAGCTGTGTGTTTTCTAGAAAATGTCAAAGATAGAATCTAGTAAGCTCAAAAAAATAAAACTATCGATTACATTGTGTAGTAAATTAATCAATTCATCTTTATTGTTTAAAATCAAACAGAAAAATAAAACAATAACAAAAACAAAGGTAATAAAAGATAACAATTCATTAAATACGGGCTCAAAAAGTATTCGTCTATGAGTTGTAGAATAAAATTCAATATTTCGTTGGATTCCCCTGTGTATCTATGGCGGGCTATAGTTCTTGTGGCATGGAACTGACCAAATTAGCCGTAATGGGGGGCGGAATATTCTTCCATTTTTCTTTCAACACTAATTTCAATTCGTTGTTGTTCGAAATATGACTTTCACGAATTTCACGAAAAGTTTGTCGTCCAGAAACTTCCAATGGAGTTAAATTGGATATATATCTGGGATCTGAGAAGGCGTTTCGAGTTGATTGGGGTATTATAGAGTAGCTCCAGCTTAGTACTTTGAGCTGTTTGCTTGAGGTAATTATTACCCCGTAAGATGTATGTTCCATGTAAGCCCAATTTCTCAGCACTGGCGTTCAAATTTTCTTTCAAAATGCGGATGAACATTTTGTTATACATAATTCCTTCAATAATGTGAAATTTTCGCACACCGGTTGCGCTCAAGCACCTCAGAGACCATGACGGAGCCCCCACCATGCTTTACTGCTCAAAAGAGATTCTGCGACTGTATCTCAATTTTCCTTTTCCGCCATACCATACATCGGCTATTCGATCCAAATATACTGTACTTGCTTTCGTCAGATAACATGACTTGTTTCCGAAAGTCATCCTTCTTCCAGCGATATTTTTAGCGGAAATCGAGCTGTTTTTTGGTAATTTGATAGCTCACTTGAATTTTCTTCCGTGATACTCGCCCATTATACCCATACTTTTCACAGGTATTTCTGTTCGAATTGGTTCATATCTGAGCACTTCTTCTCTTCAACTCACTTGCCTATATGGTTACCCGTTTGGTCACTCGTTTTTAAAGATTTTTTTTATTTTCCGCGCAATAAATCGCTCATCGTTATCAGTTTACCATCGCTGACGACCACTCTGTTATTTGTTTTGATAGATTTTTGTGGCGCTGATGCGATCGATCACCAATTAAATGGTTGAATTCTTGCTACCCTTGGTCTACCCACATTTCTTGCGAAGTTTTAAGTCAACTTGCACTAATTATGCAGGCTTAGAATAAGTTTTTTTTTATTTGGACTCATATTTTTACTTTTCCCACCCATGGTGCTTCTATTTCCCGCGCCAAGGCCAAACAAAACAAAAACATTATTTGATCTGTCATTGAATATTGACAAAAATGTTGCTAGATATCACTAAAGTGTGCTAGTGTAACTACATGCGAATAAAACTATTATATTCGTGTTTCACTCGATTATTTTCTAAATAGACAAATACTTTTTGAGCGAGCGAAATTGAAGAAATTTAGATATTCTCTACATACCAGAAAAAGTAATTGAAATTTCTATTTGTTTTTGAATAATAATCATGTGTTGATAAGATTTCTACCAAATTTGGAAGAAAGTTTTTTGATCTCACTTCTATCACGCCTAAGTTTTACATTTTACTAAAGAATATGCAGCTAGACGAATACTTTTTGGACCCACTGTAGATAAACTTGGCAAATAATATAAAAAATGTTTGCAGAGATCCAACTGCTCTCGGATCTGCTGCAGAAGCTCCCCAGAGAATTATTCGGAAATTTATTTGGGAATTTTGACGTAAGTTCAAGGAAATTCTTCAAAAACAACCTGCGGAAAATCTTCAGAGCCTACTTGCAGAAATGTCTTCATGAGCTCCAGCGGAAATCGCTTAGAAATTGAATAAATTCCGCGGATATTCTTCCAAAAAAATCATTATAGCTTTTCGTAGGTTTTAAATGCTGCAAAAATTCTCTTTAGTCTGTGGAAATTCATTTACAAGGAATTTATACAAAAATCCCTATTCTTCTGTTGATAATCTTGTAAAATACCATCGGAGTTATACAAAAATATTGCAAAAAACCTTAAAAATAACTTTTGAGAATCATCTTTTTATTTTTCAACGACTTTCTGCGGTGGCACTTGGAGCATATGGATCAAATCCAAATCGAAGAACATTTTTATGTTTTTAATTGTTGAATAGATCATTCTAGAATGTTATGAAAACAATATAAAATGACGAGTTTGTATAATCCCATTGAATTCCACCACTTAATTGTATTGTATTGACCTCAACAGTAAGGCCGTCTTCAGTGTCTCGTACTTGACTCGACTTGAAGAAAATGATCGCAGCTTACATTATTTATACTATGCGTAGGTATAATAAATTATCTAGGTACTTATCTAGGTATATTAACTACGGTGCTTACTTCTACTCGCTTGTTGCGCTAATGCTTAGGTATAAACTTGAAGAGCCAGGAGCTACCATTTTCTTGATCTTTATTCAACAACCGCTCTTGTACCTGTTGGGAGATTTCCAAGCTCTCAGCAACATCAAGTTTCCACGGAGAATGTTTGATGTCGTAATTGAATGATTTTCCTGATATACATGTTCAGTAGGGTACAGGCACTGAGAGTACAGGCAGTGAAAGTCAAGGCAGCGGAAGAGATGACAACGTCAGTTCAGCGGACGATGGAAGCCAACCAGCCCCCACCTTGAGGGAAGTTAAGGATGCCATTCAACAGCTAAAGACCAATAAAGCAGCTGGTAAGGATGGTATCGGAGCTGAGCTCATCAAGATGGGCCCGGAAAAGCTGGCCACTTGCCTGCACAAACTGATAGTTAGAATCTGGGAAACCGAACAGCTACCGGAGGAGTGGAAGGAAGGTTATATGCCCCATCTACAAGAAAGGCGACAAACTGGAGTGTGAGAACTTTCGAGCGATCACCATCCTTAATGCCGCCTACAAAGTGATATCCCAGATCATCTTCCGTCGTCTGTCACCATTAGTGAACGAGTTCGTGGGAAGTTATCAAGCCGGCTTCGTTGACGGCCGCTCGACAACGGACCAGATCTTTACTGTACGGCAAATCCTTCAAAAATGCCGTGAATACCAGGTCCCAACGCACCATCTGTTCGTTGATTTCAAGGCGGCATACGACAGTATAGACCGCGTAGAGCTATGGAAAATTATGGACGAGAACAGCTTCCTGCGAAGCTTACCAGACTGATCAAAGCAACGGTGGATGGTGTGCAAAACTGTGTGAAGATTTCGGGCGAACACTCCAGTTCGTTCGAATCGCGCCGGGGACTAAGACAAGGTGATGGACTTTCGTGCCTGTTGTTCAACATTGCGCTAGAAGGTGTCATGCGGAGAGCCGGGTGTAACAGCCGGGGTACGATTTTCAACAGATCCAGTCAATTTATTTGCTTCGCGGATGACATGGACATTGTCGGCCGAACATTTGCAAAGGTGGCAGAACTGTACACCCGCCTGAAACGTGAAGCAACAAAAGTTGGACTGGTGGTGAATGCGTCAAAGACAAAGTACATGCTTGTGGGCGGAACCGAGCGCGACAGGGCCCGCCTGGGAAGCAGTGTTACGATAGACGGGGATACCTTCGAGGTGGTCGAGGAATTCGTCTACCTCGGATCCTTGCTAACGGCTGACAACAACGTTAGTCGTGAAATACGAAGGCGCATCATCTGTGGAAGTCGGGCCTACTACGGGCTCCAGAAGAAACTGCGGTCGAAAAAGATTCGCCACCGCACCAAATGTGTCATGTACAAGACGCTTATAAGACCGGTTGTCCTCTACGGACATGAAACATGGACAATGCTCGAAGAGGACTTGCAAGCACTTGGAGTATTCGAGAGACGGGTGCTTAGGACCATCTTTGGCGGTGTGCAAGAAGACGGTGTGTGGCGGCGAAGAATGAACCATGAGCTTGCCCAACTCTACGGCGAACCCAGTATCCAGAAGGTAGCTAAAGCCGGAAGGGTACGATGGGCAGGACATGTTGCAAGAATGCCGGACAGCAACCCTGCAAAGATGGTGTTCGCTTCCGATCTGGCAGGTACGAGACGGCGTGGAGCGCAGCGAGCGAGATGGGCAGACCAGGTGCAGAACGACTTGGCGAGCGTGGGGCGTATCCGAGGATGGAGAGATGCGGCCTCGAACCGTGTATTGTGGCGTCAAATTGTTGATTCAGTGTTATCTGTTTAGATGTTAACTAAATAAATGAATGAATGAATGTTCAGTAGGGTGGCTCAAATTAGTATGGGAAAAACTTTGTTCAATTTTTTTGATGGGCCGCCCTCTTATTCGGTTCTATTTAATGCCCTGATGCTCTGGACAAAATTTCAGCCTAATCGGTCAACGTTTGGGCGGTGCTAAACTTGTTGGAAGTTTATATGAAAAAATGTATGCAGAAACATCCAAAAACAGTAAATTGCAGCTGGACTACACAACTTACGATGAAGAACCATGATACTCATTCAGATCTTGGAGAATTTAATACAGAATGTTATGCAGAAAACCGCGAGAAGATTAGAGTTTACCCGGCTAAGTTATTAGCATTTCTCTGCAGCGGGGTTTGAGCAAATTTCGTTTCTTTTACCTTTGAAAAGAAATAAATTCACCCCTACAACACTCCAGTAAAATGCTAATATCTTTGCGTAATAAACTCTTATCTTCTCGCGGTTTTCAGCATAACATTCTGTATTTTATTTTACAATAGCTGAATGAGTATCATGGTTCTTGATCGTAAATTGTGCCGTCCAACTGCAAATCACTGTTTTTTGATGTTTCTGGATACATTTTTCCATATAAACTTCCAACGAGTTTGGCACTGCCCAAACGTTGACCGGTTTGGCTGAAATTTTGTCCAGAGCATCAGGAGGAATAGGAGGGCGGCCCATCCAAAAATTTGAAAAAGTGTTTTTTGAGCCACCCTAATGTTCAGCTACCTTAGACCTAAATTCATAATTTAATCCCTTATCAGTTTTGTAACCTCTCATTTCGGTTTCATTTGTCCTCTTTATGATTTTTGTACATAATTAATTATTTAACTCTATGATGGTAAATTAACTTAAAAGAAATTAAAATTAGAACTAAGCATAAATTGAACTGAACCTAAAATAATAATTGAACTTGAAATAAAACATATATAAATATCGATACCCTTATCCACCTGAACACCCCAATTCCCCGATCAACACTGCACCCGTCATTATCAAGCCACAGTAAATCCTAACTGCCGTGCACGCTCCCACACACTGAGAGCGCACCCCATAAAACCGGTTGTCATCGCTGGAACCACGATCAGAAGGTAAACGACAGTGCGACAATTACAAGTTTTAAATTTGATAAGTGGTGTTTCTCCTCCTCCATTAGGGAACAAATTTGACCCGTGCCAGGACAACTGAGTGGAAAAGTGCGCCTTTCGTTAAGGGCCAGAAAATCGCTGTTCGCGGGTGAGCATATCACCAAGAGTGCCCCATCCGTTGTGCCCTGAAGAAGAAACCGCCGGGGAGAGTGAAGAAACGCTAGAAGAAGCCGCCGGTTGTGATTAAGCTCGGCAGATCAGTGATAGTGACCAAGGAACCGTTTTTGATTCGTCCGGTTGCTTCACCGCCCCCTCGCAAGAACAGAGCCGACTAGTGTGCCACGTTTTCGGCGGAACCGTGTGTGCTGCGCTTCGTCCGGTTAGTTGCCCCTCCGCCAAATAAAAGCCAGCTGGTGTATTACGTTTTCGACAAGCGGCTTTTGTGTGTAAAGCAAAAAGAACAAAGACGAGCCTCCCAGCTATGACAGCGGACACTAGGTTCATGTGTTCAGGACACCGCCATCGCTTAACTCGGAAGTCATCGTGCCAAGGACCGCCTAAAGGTTCCATTCATCTTCAGATGGACTGGTAATATGTAATACCCTCCCATTTATCCCTTTCCGCATCCATTCCTAAGAATGTACCAAAAGTATGATAATTAAGAATATAATTAAATAATGTTAAGTTAAATTATCTGATTTGTTTAAAATTTATTCAACGCATTCCTTTTTCTCTCTACTCTTTCGAACTGTTCACCTTGGTTTTTTAAAGGGAAGCTTATCCGACCAATTTCCCAAAGGAGCCATAGCAGACGACCCTGACAAAGTAAGTAAGCCACGGCCTATCTAGAGAAATATATTACAAATGGCGCTCAACGCAAAACTAAAGAAAAGGCTTCCATTTTGACTCAAAAGTGGAATCCTTTTCAATTGTGCTCCGGGAGGAATTGGTATCCTTTCTCCCAATTGTTCTTTTCAATCGTGAATGGGTTGTGATCAGAATAGTATTGGCATCAGTGAAAGTGAATACTCTTGGAATTGTTCGGATGATGATAAATGCTAAATTCAATTGATTTTTCTTTCTAATCATCGTCAGAAATTTAACCTTTTGTTCTTGATAATGCTTTTATATAATTAGTTTAATTAGTAGAGATTAATGAACATTTAGTAATAAACTTTCATTTGAAATTTACACTGTGGTTCAAAAGTCAATTTTTTTCATAAATTATTTCTTTTTTTAGTTTTAAAACATTGAATTTTGATAGATTATAATATTTTTCGCATTTTCCTGTTAATTATGTTTCTTTTTTTTCTCGATATGTACCGTTATCATTATTTAGATTAGTTCGGATTTAATTGGCGCTCAAGCGTGCAGTCTTCCCAGAATTATGCACACGTGGATGGATAATAGCCACTTTTGCTGTATATTTTTCTTAAGCTTCGGCGTTTTGTATATTTTATTTCTATGGAATTGTAAAAGTTGTTCGTTAATTTGATTTAAGTTTAAATTTACTTTCATTTGGTATTTTTTTTACATTTTCTTGTTTTTCCATAAATTTGGATACCCACAGAAGAGAAATGGCGGAAGCACTTGGAGAATACACACAAGCATCCGAAAAGATTCTTGAAGGGTACCACAGCTTGAGGGTAGATCATTTAGCTTCCGATGAATTGGAATTTGAATTAGACATTCGCTCGATAGTAATTCGAGATGACCCCACATACTCGAGGAGGCGAAGATGCCTTCGGGATCTTTTGAAGAGTGAACGGGAGAGCAATAAGTTAGTAGAAGCGCAGCTTGAGGTAAATTGGGAAGAAACCATTCAGTCATGCCGACGATATTACGACGAGATTTCTGCGGGTCTCCAGCAAAATGATAAGAATTTGAAAGTAAGAGGTCAAACAAAACTTTTGCATTTTGGGCATCGAATTATCCTTTTGGTAAATAATGTTGGGAATTCAGGGGAAGCAGAAAGCTTTTTGAAAGCGATGCTTATTGACGTTGTTAAGCTGTTAACGAAGTACTACTATGCTGGCCCTGTGGTATCCGAAACGGTTAATCGTAATAATTTGGAAGATCATACTCTGGTAAATCTGTTCCGCTCTGATGGAGATTGCTCAGTCCAACCTTCGCAAAACATAGCGACAGGTACAGGAGTGTCAGAAGTAGAAGCCAGACATCTGGAGAATGTTCCTTCGAGCTCGCAGTTTGAAAGTAGTGATTTCGTGCGTTCTTTACTAGCTCGTGTCAAAGAGCTTGAAGCGGAGCTGGCTAGCAGAGATCAGCCGCGCGAAAACAGTCGCAACAGAATGAATCTGTGGTTCTGAGTGGAATCCAACAGTCGATGGCTAATGCACGACACGAGTTTCCTGGTTTTTCTAATCAGCTTCCGCACTCAGTTTCTTTAGTACACTCGCAGATCCCAAGCAGTCATAGTTCTTCTATTGGGGCTTTAAGGCCAGCCACTAATGTCACTTTCTCGCTTCCTCAATGTTATCCCACCCCGCAGCCCCAGTGGTCTTCTTCGTGGCAGCATCACCTTCAGAACACTGGAGCCCCGCCTTTGAATACTACAAGTACTGTCAATCCGTGGCAAGGAATCCCAACAATCGGAAGTGTGCCAGTCACAACCCCTTGGCAAAGTGCCTCAGCGTTTAGCAACGCAACGATTTCCAATCCCTGGGTTGCAAATCCTGTAATCAATTATGGACAGTCGTCCAATCCGTGCACAGGAACCTCAGGTCCGAGTTCAAACTCATACGCGAATCCTTCGTTTGCCACTTTTAATCCAATCCTGCCAGGTAATCAGGTGCGCCATAGCCTACCTGTATCCAAGTGGACAATCTCCAAGTACGATGGAGAGGATCAAGGTTTGAAATTAAACCAATTCTTAGGAATGGTTCATGCTATGGCTGTTGCTGAGCACGTTTCGGATGTTGAGCTATTTGAATCGGCTATCCACCTTTTCAAAGGGCCTGCTTTACAATGGTACATGACCATGCGCACTTCAGGTCGTTTGGGGAGTTGGCAGCATTTGGTTCTAGAGCTTAGGAAAACTTTCATGCATCCTGATCTAGACACGCTGATAAAAATGAAAGTATATCAGCGCCGTCAGTCTCGAAACGAAACTTTTCTACAGTATTACCACAGCATGGAGGAGCTCTTCGGAACCATGAGCACTCCGCTGCCAGATTTAGAAAAAGTGCAAATTCTGTTGCAGAACATGCGGATAGATTACAAGAAGCAACTGAATTTCCTTCCCATAGCTGATCTTCCGACTTTAGTATCCGCAGGTCAGAAGATAGATGCGGTAAACTTCTCGGTTTACCAAAAGGTTTTTGGATCAGAGAAGTCAGTGAACGTTGTTGAGAGTTCTGAACCCAACACTAAGCCAAAAAAAGACTTATCTAAGGATAGTCAAAGTCAACCATCTTCGTTGCAACAGCCGTCACCCAGGAACAATGTCAAGCCAAAGCCTGCTCAATCCCAGCTGAATCAAAGAAGTTCCCAGTTCGAGCTACTCCTTCTCGTGGCTCCGCGCGTACACTCACCACGTTGGAAGAAATGATCGAGTTTCATCAACCGCTGTCCTGGCGTCATTGTTTCAATTGTGGCAAGTTTGGACATCAGATGGATCGATGCATACTTCCTAAAGGAGTTCTTTGTGAGAATTGTGGTTTCCGGGGTTATCCGTCGAATAATTGCCCATTCTGCATAAAAAACGCCTTAGCAGCGAGCCAAAACCGCCGCTCGCTGAATCCAAACTCTCAGGCGTAAACCTTTCTCCATACTTCGAACCAGCTGCGGAAACTCTTTATCCGAGAGCTCCGGTTTCGTATAGTATTTCATATCCGCTCCCTAATGATAATCGTCCATATACGTCCGTAAAGGTGTATGGAGTAAAGTTCCGTGCCCTCCTTGACAGTGGAAGTAACCTTACACTAATCAATGATTCGATTTACCACGCCCTCAAACCGAAGCGAATATTTCAGCTTCGAAATCCTCTAAACTTGCGCACGGCCAGTGGTGAAACGCTCAGTGTGCGTGGACAAGTTTTCTTGCCGTTTACATGGAACGGCATTACAAAGGTAGTTCCGACTCTGGTCATCCCCAATCTAGCGATCAACTGTATTTGCGGCATGGACTTCTGGAAAACTTTCCACAT
This sequence comes from Armigeres subalbatus, assembly GCF_024139115.2. NCBI lineage: Eukaryota > Metazoa > Arthropoda > Insecta > Diptera > Culicidae > Armigeres > Armigeres subalbatus. The sequence continues at coordinate 172,505,470 of NC_085141.1, read as the reverse complement.
CCAGCCGACCATTACCGATTGCGCTATAGTTGAGGATGATAGAGAGAACGAAAGTCCTAAGCCATTACCTTCAGCATCTGTGCTGACAGCGTCTGAGCAGCGGACGATAGAAGCGATCAAACAGTTGTTCATACCAGCTTGCCCAGGGAGACTTTCTACCACACCACTGGCGGAGCATAAAATAGAAATTTCCGAAGAATGGCGGAAAAAGCCTCCAGTTAGACAGTTTCCGTACGTAATGTCTCCTAAAACGCAAGGTTTGGTGGCAGAGGAGTTGCAAAGGCTGCTTAACGCAGGCATTATCGAGCCTAGCAACTCTGACTGGTCACTAAACTGCGTACCAGTTGTAAAACCACATAAGGTTCGGCTTTGTTTAGATGCGCGCAAAATTAATGAACGAACTGTTCGTGATGCTTACCCCTACCGCACCCGTGTCGAATATTAGGCCAGCTACCAAAGGCGAAGTACCTATCGACAATCGATTTGTCAGAGGCTTTCCTTCAAGTACCATTGGAGAAGTCCTCGCGAAGGTACACTGCCTTTAGCGTGCAAGGTAAGGGGTTGTTCCAATACACCAGAATGCCTTTTGGCCTGGTTAACAGCCCTGCCACCCTGGCTCGACTGATGGACCAGGTTCTTGGCCACGGTGTATTGGAACCGTATGTCTTCGTTTACCTTGACGACATAGTCTTGGTAACGGAGACATTCGAGCATCACGTCCAGTTACTTCGCGAAATTGCGCGCAGACTGAACAAAGCCAACCTCATGATTAACCTCGAAAAGTCTCAGTTTGGGGTACCGGAAATTCCCTTCTTAGGATATCTCCTCAGTTCAGAAGGTCTTCGTGGAAATCCGGACAAAATCCGGCCGATTGTCGAATATGAAAGGCCGAACACGATTACCAAACTAAGGAGATTCCTAGGGATGGTGAATTATTATCGGCGGTTCATCCCAAACTTCAGTGAGACCTGCGGGCCTCTGTCGGATCTCCTGAAAACTAACACCAAGGTCATCGGCTGGAACGAGGCCGCAGAGGGAGCATTCTGTGGCATAAAGGCGAAGCTCATCTCGGCACCGATTCTGGGAAGCCCCGATTTTTCTCGTGAGTTTGTCATTCAGACAGATGCGAGCGATGTAGCTGTGGCTGGGGTACTAACTCAGCAGCAAGAGGATGGTGAACGGGTCATATCTTATTTTTCCCGGAAGCTCACCACCCCACAAAAAAACTACCACGCTGCAGAGAAAGAAGCCCTTGCAGCTCTTCTCTCAATTGAAGCGTTTCGAGGATACATTGAGGGCTATCACTTCACCCTGGTGACAGACTCGTCGGCGCTGACTCACATCCTTAAGACTAAATGGAAAGTTGGTTCCCGTTGTAGCCGGTGGAGCTTGGACTTTCAGCAATTCGACATGACAGTGGTTCATCGAAAGGGCAAAGAAAATGTCGTACCGGATGCACTGTCACGAAGTATTGCTGTAGTCCAAGCTTCGGCAGCCTCAGCGTGGTACACTTCTCTTATGGAAAAGGTCAACAGTCGCCCAGACGATTTTGTCGATTTCAAGGTCGAGAACGGCAGATTGTACAAATTTATAACTGCCAAAATGTACCGTACGGCTCTCGGTTTGAGTGGCAGGAAGTTCTTTCTACCGACGAAGTTCCCGATGCGTTGAAAAAAGCTCATGATGACCAGTTTCATCCAGGATTCGATAAAACCCTAGCTCGAATCAACCAGCGCTATTACTGGCCTAAAATGGCAAAGGACATTCGAGCCTACATACAGGCTTTTCTGTTGCACCTGCAAGGAGGTCAAGCCCTCATATGTCCAGACTACTCCAGAAATGGGTAAGATGCGATGTGCATCCCGGCCGTGGCAGATCATTTCAATGGATTTTGTGGGTCCTCTGCCACGTAGCCGAATGGGAAACCAACACATTCTAGTCATATGCGACTATTTCTCCAAGTGGGTGATTATTCATCCTGTGAAGAAGCTCGAGAGTTCAGCCATGTGTGTGATTTTAAAGAACCAGTGGTTCTATAAGAATTCTGTCCCTGAAATCATCATCACAGACAATGGCAGCCCATTCGTATCGAAGGAGTTCAAAGGACTTCTAGAGAACTTCAAAATCACACACTGGCTGAACTCCCGATATCATTCCCAATCAAATCCAGTCGAACGTGTTAACAGGACAATAAATGCGGCAATACGCACGTACGTCCAGCAAGACCAACGCGTATGGGATACGAAGATCCCGGAGATAGAGCTGATGTTAAATACCAGTGTCCATTCGACCACTGGATTTACTCCGTACTTTATCACCCACGGACACGAGCTAGCGGAACAGGGGTCTGATCATCGTCTTTCTCGTCACGGCGAAGAGCTATCTGTGGAAGAAAGAGAGGAACGACGTAAGCAATTGTTTTCCAAGATTCATGAAATCGTTCTTAAGAACCTGGAAAAATCTCATGACGTGTCTCGGAATCGCTATAATTTGCGAAACCGCACTTTCGCGAAATCCTTTTCGGTAGGACAACTCGTCTACCGAAAGAATATGAAGCAGTCATCTGCAATCGAAAATTACAACGCCAAACTTGGGCGGCAGTATTTACCCTGTAAAGTGAAGGCAAAATTGGCTCGTCTTCCTATGAATTGGAAGACCTAAGTGGAAAAATTTAGGAGTATGGCCAGGCGTTCACTTAAAACCCGGGTGACACTAAAACAACGGGATTATAAGATCATCTGTCTTCCACTGAAGCTGCTCCTTACATTTCCCGATCAAATAACCACTGCAAAGACCGTATACTTACCTGTAATTATGCCTTCATTGATGCCTTGTCGGTGCCCTCGTCAGAGCGAATGTTGTTTTAATTTCTACCGTACACTTACCTGTAAACATGCCGTCATTGATGCATTGCCGGAGTCGTCGTCAGAGCCAAGCTAGTTGGTTGTATTTCTTCCTCCTCATCCTCACGTTCTTCTTTTCTTATTCCCTTTTACCATTTTGAGAGAGATCCCAGGGTCGGACTAAGGGAATGTTTACAAATTTAGTAACGCCTCCCCAGGTGGCGAATTTCTTTCGATAAATTTAAATTCGTGAACGGGAAATCTAATGCGAGATCGCTAACTTCCCAACATATTTATTATAAGGGTACCCTAGAATCGTTATTTAATAAAAAGGTGTGTAGGTATGAATGAAACAGTTGTTTTGGTGTGCCAGCTTTTTTTGAGCCAAGCAACTATTGAATGAGTTGCGAATGTATGAAAGTATTGGAATGAATGGTGGGGGTATGAATGAGTGAATGAATGAGTAGCTTCTATTCCCGAATTGATTTTCGGCGATAATTAAACGCGAATGATGAGATTACCACATGTTTCTTTCTCTTCTATTAGTAAACTAAGATTTAGAAGTAAGTCATCAAGTTGTTAAAATGAAGGATAATTATTTCTGAAGGTTGAGAAGTGAAGGAATTTTCACAACGTATTTATTCTGACGACCACTAAATTACCAAAGGACATCACTTTCTGATTCGCTATTCTGATACAACACAGTATTTTTCACGTTATGTCCACCCATGATATGCAGAAAGTACAATGGTTAGGCTCGCGGTGTTATTTCACGTAATTTGAAGGAAAAGAGCCTCCATTCTTTGCGATCAATCATTGCTCCAAATTATAACTGAAATAGCAGGGTAGAGAGCCACTGTATGAGAACTAGCATCCACTATTTTGTTACGATTTTAAGAAGCAGCAAACGGGACAATTCCTTGTTCGCAGTTTCACTTCTTCAAATCGATCCAAAATTGTGAAGACTAACCTCTCCCAGTAATTTCTTCGAACTTGGACGGAGAATATAAATCTCGAAAAGAAGAGCTCTCTCCAAGAGAAAAATCACTTTTCCAGATTCGAAACTCTTACAACTAAAAAGAATTACTGCGATTTGTTTATCCTGGGTGGAAATATGATTGTAGGTTCGACAACCAGAACTCCTGACCTGACCTGAGTGGACAGTCTCTATTGTTAAATGTTTAGCAATTTCGCGAAACAGAGCTCCTCTTCATGGAAAAATCGTTTCGCCAAATTGAAGAACGTTCAACAAGAGGAGGGCCACGCTTAAGTCCTATATTGAAATCCTTTTAGTGGACAGTCTCTATTGTTAAATGTTTAGCAATTTTTCGAAACAGAGCTCCTCTTCATGGAAAAATCGTTTCGCAAAATTGAAGAACGTTCAACAAGAGGAGGGCCACGCTTAAGTCCTATATCGACATCCTTTTAGTGGACAGTCTCTATTATTGAATGTTTAACAATTTTGCGGAACAGAGCTCCTCTTCAGGGAAAAATCAATTCGCAAAATTTAATGAACGCTCAACAAGAGGAGGGCCACGTATAAGTCCTCTCTGTGGACAGTCTCTATTATTGAATGTTATGTGATTTTATGGGCAGTGCTTTTCCTCAAGAAAATATCCCAATAAATCAATCAACATTCAACAAGAGGAGGGCCGCAGAGATCCATACAACCTTTCCCATTCTTCCCCCGAAAAAAAAAAAAAACCAATGGTTTTTATTATGGAGAGAGGGATGAATGTAACCTCTCATTTCGGTTTCATTTGTCCTCTTTATGATTTTTGTACATAATTAATTATTTAACTCTATGATGGTAAATTAACTTAAAAGAAATTAAAATTAGAACTAAGCATAAATTGAACTGAACCTAAAATAATAATTGAACTTAATAAAACATATATAAATATCGATACCCTTATCCACCTGAACACCCCAATTCCCCGATCAACACTGCACCCGTCATTATCAAGCCACAGTAAATCCTAACTGCCGTGCACGCTCCCACACACTGAGAGCGCACCCCATAAAACCGGTTGTCATCGCTGGAACCACGATCAGAAGGTAAACGACAGTGCGACAATTACAAGTTTTAAATTTGATAAGTGGTGTTTCTCCTCCTCCATTAGGGAACAAATTTGACCCGTGCCAGGACAACTGAGTGGAAAAGTGCGCCTTTCGTTAAGGGCCAGAAAATCGCTGTTCGCGGGTGAGCATATCACCAAGAGTGCCCCATCCGTTGTGCCCTGAAGAAGAAACCGCCGGGAGAGTGAAGAAACGCTAGAAGAAGCCGCCGGTTGTGATTAAGCTCGGCAGATCAGTGATAATGACCAAGGAACCGTTTTTGATTCGTCCGGTTGCTTCACCGCCCCCTCGCAAGAACAGAGCCGACTAGTGTGCCACGTTTTCGGCGGAACCGTGTGTGCTGCGCTTCGTCCGGTTAGTTGCCCTCCGCCAAATAAAAAGCCAGCTGGTGTATTACGTTTTCGACAAGCGGCTTTTGTGTGTAAAGCAAAAGAACAAAGACGAGCCTCCCAGCTATGACAGCGGACACTAGGTTCATGTGTTCAGGACACCGCCATCGCTTAACTCGGAAGTCATCGTGCCAAGGACCGCCTAAAGGTTCCATTCATCTTCAGATGGACTGGTAATATGTAATACCCTCCCATTTATCCCTTTCCGCATCCATTCCTAAGAATGTACCAAAAGTATGATAATTAAGAATATAATTAAATAATGTTAAGTTAAATTATCTGATTTGTTTAAAATTTATTCAACGCATTCCTTTTTCTCTCTACTCTTTCGAACTGTTCACCTTGGTTTTTTAAAGGGAAGCTTATCCGACCAATTTCCCAAAGGAGCCATAGCAGACGACCCTGACAAAGTAAGTAAGCCACGGCCTATCTAAAGAAATATATTACAGTTTCCCTCTTAGCCTTACTTACTTCTGCAATATGTTCTTTGAACCTTACATCTAACGATCTTTTTGTTTGACCTACATATACTTTATCGCCTACATATACTTTACATATACTAATTTTCATCACATGATCCAGAGGATGCAGACGATCCCCCTGAGCGAAGAAGGAAAAACGAAGGAGCTACAACACATCATGGAAACAGCGAAGATCAACGGATACAAGGAAAGAACAATACAAGCAATCATCAAATCCGTTTTCCGGAAATCCGTTTTCGTGTATTAGCTGCCATAGCTGGTCCCGATCGATTGTATCATATGCGGCTTTGAAGTCGATAAATAGATGATGTGTGGGCACGTTGTATTCGCGGCATTTCTGCAATACCTGACGTATGGCGAACACCTGGTTTGTGGTAGAGCGTTCACCCATAAATCCCGCCTGGTACTGCCCCACAAACTCTCTTGCAATTGGTGTTAGTCGCGGCATAAAATTTGGGAGAGTACCTTGTAGGCGGCGTTCAGCAATGTGATTGCACGGTAGTTGCTACAATCCAGCTTATCGCCCTTTTTGTAGATGGGACACACGACACCTTCCATCCACTCCTGCGGCAGAACCTCATCCTCCCAAACCTTGGTAATCACCCAGTGCAGCGCTCTAGCCAGTGCCTCGCCACCGTGTTTAAACAGCTCTCCTGGTAGTTGGTCAACTCCAGGGGCTTTGTTGTTTTTCAGCCGGCCGATCTCCTCCTGGATTTCCTGGAGATTCGGAGCCGGAAGTCGCATGTCCTGCGCGCGTGCTCCTAGGTTCATTACCATACCGCCACCGTTGGCTGCCATATCGATATTCAGGTGCTCTTCGTAGTGCTGCCGTCACCTTCGGATCACCTCACGCTTGTTTGTAAGAAGGTTCCCGTTTATGTCCTTACACATATCGGGCTGTGGCCCTTACGTGAATGGTTCAACTTCTCATAGAACTTTCGTGCGTTATTAGCGCGGTACAGTTCCTCCGTCTCCTCACGGTCTCGATCTTCCTGCTGGGGCTTTTTCCTCCGGAAAATCGAGTTTTGTCTGTTCCGCGCCCGTTTGCATCGTGCCTCGTTCGCCCTCGTGCGGTGTTGCAGCAATCTCGCCCATGATGCATTCTTCTCCTCAACTTCGCCGTCATACCATTCGTTCCTCTGATCCGGAGCCACCGAGCCTAGTCTAGCGGTTGTGGTGCTTCCAATGGCGGATCGAATATTTCTCCAGCCATCTTCAAGAGATGCTGCGCCTAGCTGCTCTTCCGTTAGGAGTGCCACTTCCAGCTGCTGTGCGTAGTCTTGGGCTAGTCTATCGTCTTGTAGCCGCCCAATGTTTAGCCGCGGCGGACGACTCCGACGCGTGTTGATCACCGTCGAGAGTTTTGAGCGCAGACATACTGCAACGAGGTAGTGGTCGGATTCAATATTCGCACTGCGGTAAGTGCGTACGTTCGTGATGTCGGAGAAGAATTTACCGTCGTCGTCGGATCTCCCTTCGTGTGGGAAGTGCACGTTGATGATGCTATAGTTGAAGAAACGGCTTTTTATCCTCAGCTTGCACATCCTTGCGTTGATTGGCTGCCACCCAATCACGCGTTGGCGCATCTTTCCCAGCACTATGAAGCCGGTTCCCAGCTCATTGGTGGTGCCACAGCTTTGGTAGAAGGTAGCCGCTCGATGCCCGCTTTTCCACACTTTCTGTCCTGTCCAGCAGATTTCCTGCAGCGCTGCGATATCGAAGTTGCGGGGATGTAATTCATCGTAGATTATCCTGTCGCATTGTTGCAACCTGCGAAGTTTAGCGACTTGCAGTTCCATGTTCCAAGCTTCCAATCGTGATCCTTTATTCGTCGCCTAGGTCGTTGCCGATTGTATCGTGTCGTATTATCTTCTATGTCGTTCGTAATAGTTGTTTTTGAAGGCGGCTTACCTCCTGACTCGTCGGACGGCCGTCGTGTCAGAGCTGTTTAGCGTCCCACCTAACACCAGGATTTGGGCTTGTGCGCTTTGAGCGGCACACGGTAGCTTTGGCGGAGCCTACTTGCGGATTCATGCAGCTTTTTACAGAGGTTTAACAGGGCCCACTGTCAAACCCCACCACATCCTAGGCAGGCACCACAACTTGCAGATGGCCTGGGGAGGGATCGTCAAGCCCTTGGACATAGTCTCTGATGCCCCCAATTATTATACCTACGCATAGTATAAATAGTGTAAGCTGCGATCATTTTCTTCAAGTCGAGTCAAGTACGAGACACTGAAGACGGCCTTACTGTTGAGGTCGAAATACGTATCTGTCAAGATACAATTAAGGGATTGTACAAACTCGTCTTATGACAAGTGAAGACATTCCACTAAAAAGCTCAAAATAATTTTCTTAATATAAAATGTTTCAACAGTGAAAACATTCTTGACGAAAAGACTTTTAAAAAATATTTTATACATGCTAATCATAATTATATCATGCTAAGTGCTTCATCGTAAAAGAAATAACCAATAAAATACTGACAAATATATCGGAATTATAAAGAAATTTACAAAATGAAATGGGTGTTCAGTTCATGTCCTTCAATAGACATGATTTGTGATGTTTTAGAATGGATTAAAGATGGCAACAAGTGGCGTCCATGTCCTTATAACATTTGTTTCATGAAAACTTTAGAGTAGAACATAAAATATCCACTTTCATAAAGCACATTCGCTCCGAGTTTTGACAATCGTGTTTTTATTATTCAAAAAGTAGAATAACTTACTCAGTTTACTTCTTCATGAATTCATTCAATTGATTACCACTGAGTATGGTGACTGCGCGCGAAACAAAAAATATTTAGCTTTGATTATACTGACATTTGACGCCAAAAATGCCTCTCAACTGCACGTCGGGATTAGATCTATGCGTGTATTTATTTAAATTATCATTTGTTCAGTTTTACGATTATTGAATAATTTGTGATATTCAAAAGAATACTCACTGACCCATACTCATTCCGAAAATTGACGGTGCAGAGCCGAATATGAATATGTTTAGAAGTGAAGTGACAAAGAAGGCCGATGGGCTTCATAAAAAATAATCGAATATTTAAGCCTCTGCTTAAGAGGTTAAAACAATTCAATGAGGGCTTGGACATAACCGAAAAATAACGTAAATAGCCTTCAAATGTAAGTTTTGTTGTCAACAACATTTGCCAATGAAAATAAAGCCCATCAAAAAAGATTAAAACTAATCTATATATATATAAAACAAAGTTGGTGTTTGTACGACCGCGCATCAATCGGAAATGGGTAGACCGATTCGAACGATTCTATATTCGTTTTGTTCATCTTTTTACAAGGAAGAATGTTATGATATAACTGCTAAACTTTTGAAACCGAAATTAAACATGATCGATGAATCGATTTATTATGCATTTTGCACGAGTTTTTTTTTTTTATTTTAATCATCTTATTATCTATACATTAAACCATTTCTAATAGAATTTTCTTCACAGGACATGGCTCAACCTTATGTTGTGAGAAGACTATGGAAAAAACATTTTTTCACTTTAAAATTTAATTGTTATCGAGAGGGGAGTAATGCTTTTGTGAAGAAACACTATCGCGATTTGTATCCGATAAAGCAGTTGCAGTTGCCAACTGGAAATGAACGATGAGATGCACAACGAGGCGTTGATTTTAATAGAAGATATGTGTCTACTCATGTGCGGTCATTTATTGAGTCAACTAGGTATGCCAGCACCTAATCGTGCTGTGCACAATGCATCCATTCGAGAATTTGCGCGGGAACAAGAATATGATCGAGATGCTTTGAGCCAGGAAGTTCAAACGAATGTTCCGTTATTGACTCCTCAGCAAAAGCCAATTTACGACACTCTGGTGACGGGTATCGAAAATTAAAATGGAGATATTTTCTTCATGGATGCGCCTGGAGAAACTGGTAAAACGTTCCTCATGTCTTTACTACTACTTCAGTCCGTTCAAGAGCAGAAATTGCGCTGGCGGTTGCGTCTTCAGGAATTGCAGCCACATTGCTAGAAGGAGGTCGAACGGCTCATTCTGCGTTTAAGCTACCGTTAAATCTTCAAATGACTAAAGAACCGACGTGAAACATTTCAAAAACTTCTGTGATGGCCAAGGTGTTACAAAGATGTAAAATTATTATCTGGGACGAATGCACTATGGCACACAAACGAGCACTGGAGGCATTTGATCGCACAATGAAAAGATCTGCGTGATAATTCCGCAATGATTATGCTGGCGGGTGATTTTCGTTAAACACTCCCTGTCATTCCCCGGTCAACGGCAGCCGATGAAATTAATGCTTGCCTGAAGCTTTCGTATTTGTTTCGTTATGTGGCAAAATTGCGGTTGACAACGAATATGCGAGTAACGTTACAAGATGATCCTTCTGCCGAAATATTTTCGAATCAATTGTTGGCTATTGGGAATGGATCGATACCGGTTGACGTTGCCACCGGATTGATATCTTTTCCACTAAACTTTTGTCAGTTCGCATCAACGAAAGAGGAGCTTATTTCAAAAGTGTTTCCTAACCTCGACCAGAATATTTCAAACCACGATTGGTTGAGTGCACGTGCAATTCTTGCAGCGAAAAAGAATGAAGTGGATTCTTTGAATTTGATAATTCAAAATGCAATTGTTGGAAACTTATATTCTTACAAATCGGTTGATGTTGTGACTAATTTGGACTAAGCAACCAACTATCCAACGGAGTTCTTAAACTCTTTGGATTTGCCTGGATTACCACCGCACAATTTGCAGCTTAAAGTTGGATCTATTGTAATGGTGCTACGAAATCCGAATCAACTAAAAATGTGCAACGGAACAAGGTTGGTCGTGAATCAACTCAAGAATAATGTCATTCAAGCAACGTTGCTCAAAGGAAAAATTAAAGGTGAAAAAGTGCTAATCCCGAGAATCTCGATAATTCCAACTGATTTGCCGTTTGAATTCAAACGTATTCAATTTCCAATTTTCTTAGCGTTCGCAATGACCACCAACAATTCGCAAGGACAAACATTGGAAGTATGTGGATTAAACCTTGAATCCCAATGTTTCTCTCATGGTCAATTGTATGTGGCATGTTCACGCGTAGGCAGACCTTCAACGTTGTTTGTGTACGCACCGGACAATAAAACAAAAAATGTAGTGTATCAAGCGGTATCAAATTAAACTGAATTTAAGTAATAAAATAAATGTAGTTTTAATCGAAACTAAATAAATATATTGAGAAGTGTAACGTATAATTCCAAATTCGTCTTCATATGTTATCAATTGGAAATGTTTGATCAAACATTGTGTAAAAAGTAGAATGGTGAATGCTGGTAACCATTCAATCAATCAATTTTGGGCAAGACGAAGTTTGCCAGGTCCGCTAGTTTTCAAATAAACGTCCTTAGATCTAGCATTTTATTTATTAATTTTTCACCTAAATCTAAATCCTCGCCAAATCCGCGCTAAACCCTAAAATCGTTATGTAAATCCGCGCCAAACCCGCCAAATTCGCGTAGTCGTAAGAACTATGTGATTACCACAATGAATTGCGTCTTATGACGGATTTGTACGGACCGTAGCGGCCTTGTAAGTTTTTTTGGCTGTGGTTTGAGCATGGCACTCGAGATATTACTTTCAAATTCCGGAGTCTCACATAAACACTCAAGATGAAGAGGAGAAAACATATTCCGAACATGAGATTGAGCAGCAGCCGTCACGCCGACCTTCTGGGTTGAATGATGGCTGCCGAATCGCTCCCAACATCAACTCCTTATTCGCCGTTGTTTTAGGCGTACCTTGAAACTGATTAACTCTTCACTATGCGGCTGGTGGCACACTTTCACCACACAAGCACAAGCACCAACCTGCAGTACCTGTGGTTGAACCTGTGTTGGCGTCGTAGAAGAATCATCGGAATAACACCAGCATGGCGGGAATCTGATCTGCAACCGCTCGAAGGTCAAAGTTGAAATACTTTCGTGCCACCCGTTCAATTACGTCAAAGAATTGCAGTTGGAGTCCACGCTGCGTATCGGTTTCTGGCGCATAACCACGCAATCTTTTATAGTAATTCACAAGTCTTGAGAAACACTTCAAATCATCGGTTTCTAACTGGTTTTCAATTTCTTCCAGTTTGATCGGAACAACAACAAAATCATTGGTCAGCGAGTACTCAGTGTTCAACACTGTGCACCTGTTTTAAGGTTGACGTAAGGCCACCCTCAAAGAATGATAATATGTTTCAATCGGATCCTCTACTGAGCATTCACAGATTATTAACTCGTATTCCACCTCATCCTCCTCCAGATCATTCCGAAAAGTCAAATTAGTAGTAATTTATTACAATTAGATGTGTAGTAAATTTTTCGCTTTTCGAAGACATCATGAAGATCAAGTATAATAAATAGCCGAGGAAACAATGTTGAAGTTGTTCACAAATTAGACCGCTCGTTTTTATTACCTTACACTTTTGAAAAACTATATGCTATGATTGCCCTCATTGCTGATAAATATTAGCGCGGCCAAAGACGATTATAAAAGCAGTTTTTTATTCATTCGGGATGAAACCAACAGCCTTTGTTGTGTTGGTACCTGTGTTGACTCTCGGATCGATATTTGATTTCCTTCAGGCGTAAAAAAAGATGATATATAAGATCATCAATTGATATTTCCACTTCCGCAGATTGAAGGTGTAGATACAGATTTTTTTTAAGCGGTACAGTACAGTCGAAATATTGTGAAATCGAGGAATGGAAGGGACATTGAAGTACTTAAATCGAATAAAGCTCGTTGGCTAGGAAAAATGATAACAAAACAAATTTCATCATTTGCTTTAGATGTGTTTGACGAGACGAGCCATCCTAGGTCTGAAAGTCTCGCTAATAAAGACAAAAAAAAAGATGTGTTTGTTATTCATTGTTCAAAGATAATGTGACCAGCAAGCGTCCTGCGAAACGCGGGACGCTAATCTGGAGTGCGTCGCTGGCTTATAAATGGATCCTCCAAAAGTGCAATTCGCATAGTTTTTGGCCCAAAAAAAAATTGGAAACTTATTTGTAAGGCTGTATGAATTGTAATAAATTTGTAAAACGAAGTTGAAAAATGCAGCGTCTGGTCACATTATTCAAAGATAATCTAGTAGCATAGAAATTTGAATTTATCGACATAGGGTAAGAGAATTCTGAACAAAATATGACCAGAACATATCGAGATAAAGACATACCGATATAGGGAGGTTATACAATCCCAACTGTATGTAGATCGAAGGGACCATCGACATAGGAAGAGATATCGAGATATAGAACATCGCGATGTTAAGAGTTGACCGTAATAAAATTCACTGCTTTTCCAGGATTATCAGTCGAAATTTCTCCCCTGGTTGCATAAAGCCACTATTTGCGAAATTGGATCTACACTTATGCAATGCATCACAACTGCAAAGCAGATATTCCGAGGTTTGACGTCCCATGTTACAGAAACGACAGATATCATTCTGGAGCTGGCCAACATTTTTCAAATGATATTTACTCGGACAGTGTGTGGTTAGAGCAAGATTACCGGTGGTGAGTTTAAGCCGTTTGGCAGCGCAGTATCATTACTTGACACTTTACCGGTCGCTATTAAACGCGCTGCTATAACAGTAGCGCGACTGACAGGTGACCAAATTTGGTAGCGCGATAAGAGCGCTGCTATTTGATGAACTGTCAACTGTCAAACGTCACCGGTACGGAATACAGCAACCAAATTGAGAGCCGAAAATAGTAACCGATACGAAAACGAGTGATGAAACTAAAATGAAAGCGCTGCGCGGGTGATTAAAATGCTCGCGACCGATAATGATGCTCTTATAAGGTCAGTAAGTAAGCAAAGAGATCTTTTATTAAGCTCCAAGAGCTTTTCGGTTACTGAAACATTGGGAGTTATAAATCTCTTATTTTGCTTAGTAAGAAAGGGGCGTCCAAAAAGGTTTCGCCAAGGGCACTGATAGTACACACTACGGCTCTGCATCCTGATATACGACTAACTGGTGTCAATTTTCTAAATATTTCTTAATATTTCAATTTCGTCACGCAGCCGTATGTATATATTTTGAGGGAGAAATCAATGAATTTAAAATCAGTTATAGGGACACGGCAGGTATTTTCGTTTGTTCGTCATAGTCTCGAAAACCAATAAAAGAGACGACAAATCAATTATCGCCCCAACCTTTCGTTTTTAATTCTTGTTGATAGTTCTTGTTATGATTTAAAAGAGCATATGTATATCCTACGAAGGAAAAGCAGGCATTGAAAAACATTACAATAGCAAACATTAGGCATAGCTTTAGGCATCTTAGAATGTTAGAAACTGAGTAAAAATAATCCGTGTTATTTCGAGAACCGGTTTAAAAAATCCGTGTTATTTCGAGAAACCGCGTAAAAAAGCCGTGCAAAAAGTAACCGGGTCTTTGTTAATATGGGGATGCGTTCCGTGTAAAAAAATCGTGCTATTTAGAGAATCCGTGTAAAAAGATCCGTGTAAAAAAATCCGTGTAAAATAAGAATCGGGTGTATAGAGTACCGTCGTCGGGGGTGACAATTTGTCAAATGGGGGTGAGAATGGGTCATTGTTTCAACTACTTAGAATGCTTGTAGAATGGATTGAATGTATCTGAGGGCAAGAAGACTAAAATATAAAAGACCTTTTTGAATGATTATCTACGACTTTCAGGCTGCCGGTGAGAGCGATGACCCATTCTCACCCCAGACCCATTGTCACCCCCGATGGCGGTATAATAAAATCCCATGTGCGGCGTACCCCCTGAGATGTGGCATACCACTGAGAATTTGTAAATGTAAATTACTCAAATGTGATGACTCAGTAAAAATCAATGCGCAGCATAGCATAGTATAGTAGGTATAGTAGTATAGTAGGGTAAGACTAGGGTGGTCTAACCGGTAGTACCGAAACCGGTAATACCGGTATTACCGGCCAATTTTGGGTACCGAAAATACCGGTATTAGAAACGGAAAATACCGGTATTTTCGGTATTGAAATTTTTGCTGTCAGAATAAAAAATCTGACTTTTTCTTCAATGAACATTGTTTATATCGTCCAGAATTTTGCCGCAACGTATGAAATTTTGAAAACGGTACTAGAAGTAGTAGTTCTTTTCCGTAGATCACCTATGAAAAACGATTTTCTGCAAAAATATGTCTGTCCTGAATTCGGAAAAGAATTTGAATTAGTGGCTGATGCCAAGGCACGCTGAAAAAATCAAGCCCTCGAACATGTTCAAGCTGTTGTGAAACTACTGCTCTGTGAGTTTTGCACTCTATATGAAGCCGACTTGGCGTTCCAATTTACGTTGGAACTATTATCAAAACAAGCCACAGATATTTCCGCCACTATTTCGATGATTTTATAGAATGAATCGATCTTTTTGCTTTTTTGAATAATTATGCCGTGAAGCAATTAATCAGAAACGATTTTCGCATTTTCTTCAAAGCATCCAGAGCTACTTTGATTAAGCATGCGTATGGGATCTTGAAGCGTCTAATCATTCCTGATGTGATCGTTGAAACTGAGACAACGATCATACCTGACGATCGGTACGAAGAAGATGCCTTTATGAATATATTTCTGGTTTTCGGTTAAAGAACAACTTGTGAAGAGACTGTAGCAAAGCAAAACACTTGCGTTGCTGGTGGCAAATACGTTGACGCCGGGATCCTTGCATACAATCCGTAAGGAATTCTCCTATTATGAATCGGAAGGGATTACGGGCAAGTATTTGACACTGATTTTCGACGGTCTTGGAACCATTCTCAGTAGTTGGCAACATTGCTAACAAAATCCAATGTCTACTTAAGTTTCGCTTTGCCCAGTTAAACAAGCAATGATTTTAACATTTGAAGTTTGTCAACAAATATTGTTTTTCATCCAAAAGTCCAAATCAAAAGTTTTGCCTTTCTCGTATACTAAGTAAAGGCTATATGATCGCTCTAAAAACAAACTTTTTATAGAAGGCTCGGAGACCCATAGTGTTATATACCAATCGACTCAGTTCGACGAATTGAGGTGATGTCTGTGTGTGTGTGTGTGTGTTTTTTTTCTTCCTAAACAATGGAGGGGGAATCTGCTCAACAGACATCCTGGGTTGACCAGGAAGTGCGGGGTTAGGGGCCACCTCCAATGAGGGAGGCAGGACTGCATCCCCGACCAGCTAAACCGTTTTCATTGCCGCCAAGCTCATCGTCCCTTCGGTACAACCAGAAAGTAATGCTTCAAAGGGAGCCAGTGCACAACGCACCCTCGAGGTTAGCTGTGTGTCCTTGCAGCATCGAACATCGTGACTCGCTTTTTTAGAAGAACACCATGGTATCGTGCCAGCGCATTGCCGGCTTTCCAGGTGGCCTTACCACGCCCTATGTCCTCGGAAGGTGGGCAGGGTCGACTTCGCGCCTGCTTCCCTCTGCACGACTGGTACCAAGAATGATGATGCCGCGTGCACCCCAAATTGACCTTTCTGCGATAGGGCCTATTCGCCAGCACACAGAGGGACTTGCCGACGCGGTGCCTACGCCTGCCCCAGCCTTGACGAGGACCCCTTTCCGTCCTCGGGCTCGGAACCCGCCCGGTTGACCGACGCCGCGAAAGCGACGATACCATGTTGTTTTTCACGCGGCCACTTGTTCGATAAAAGGATCGAGTTCGACCACAGGGCACCGGTATGACCCATGAAGCCGACTCCGAACCCTTGGACCACCTCTTATTTGCGCCTGAACTAGCCATTCCTCGAGTCCACGCGCCACCTTCTGTGTAGCTCCGAGACGATTTGGACGATAGCCGATAAAACGGCGTTCCAGCCAACTTCATCTTTACACATCCTCCGAACTAGGTTGTCCGGGGTAGTGTCCAGACCACATGTGGCAAGCATGTGGTCACGCATTGTGCGAAAACGCGGGCACACGAACAACACGTGTTCCGCCGTTTCCTCTAAACCAACGCACACCGGACACTCGGGCGAGGCCGAGTGTCCGAACCGGTGTAGGTACTGTCTGAAGCAACCATAGCCTGTAAGGATCTGGGTCAGGTAGAAAGTGATTTCCCCATGGCACCTCTTGACCCACGTACCTATCTCCGGTATCAACCTATGTGTCCATCTACCCTTAGTGGAACTGTCCCACGCACGCTGCCATTTGACCATTGAGGCCAACCTGACAGTCCTGCGGATGCCTCTCGTGCCGCGCATTTCAAAGCACTCTATGTCTTCACCGATAACGATGTCAATAGGCATCATACCGGCGATGACGCAGAGTGCATCGTGCGACACGGTACGGTACGCGCTCGCAACTCTTAGGCACATGAGCCTATACGTACTTTCTAACTTCGTTCTGTAGCAGTTAATACGCAGGGCCGTGCCCCAAGCTGGCCCCCCATACCTCAGTATGGACAGAGCAACGCTAGCCAGAAGCTTGCGCTTGCTCGCATAAACCGCAGAGCTATTGGACATCATCCGGGACAATGCCGCTATAGCTGTGGAGGCACGCTTGCAGGCGTAATTGACGTGGCTACCAAAGGTGAGCTTATCGTCGATCATTACCCCCAAGAGTTTGATGGAGCGTTCAGAGGTGACCGTGCAGTTGCCTGCCCTTATCACCGCTTGTTGCTCCGACTTTCGGTTGTTAACAACAACCACCTCAGTCTTGTGGTGAGCCAGTTCTAACTTCCTGGAACTCATCCACTCCTCCACAATTGCGATCGAGTGGGCTGCAGTCAACTCCACCTCTTCGATCGATTCGCCGTGTGTGTGTGTGTGTGTGTGTGTGTGTGTGTGTGTGTGTGTGTGTGTGTGTGTGTGTGTGTGTGTGTGTGTGTGTGTGTGTGTGTGTGTGTGTGTGTGTGCGCAAAATTACTCAAAAAATGTCACTCATTTTTCGGGCACTTTTCCTCAACCGATTTGCTCGCAACAAATTGCATTCGACGCAGAATCCTGTCCCATTGTTTTCTATTTGAAATTGGCTAGATCGAACTATGGGATCAGAAGCTATGGCCAAAATACAAATTCATACAAAAAAATCGCGTAATAAATGTCACTCATTTTTCGGGCACTTATCCTTAACCGATTTGTTTGCAACAAGTTGCATTCGACGCAAAATCCTGTCCCATTGTTTCCTATTTGAAATTGGTCAGATCGGACTATGGGATCAGAAGTTATGGCCAAAATACAAATTCATACGAAAAAATCGCGTAAAAAATGTCACTCACAACAAGTTGCATTCGAAGTAGAATTCTGACCCATTGTTTCCTATTTGAAATTGGCCAGATCTAACTATGGGATCGAAAGTTATGGCCAAAATACAAATTCATACGAAAAAATCGCGTAAAAAATGTCACTCATTTTCCGGGCACTTATTCTCAATCGATTTGCTCACAACAAGTTGCATTCGACGTAGAATCCTGTCCCGTTGTTTCCTATTGAAAATTGGCCATATCGGACTATGGGATCGAAAATTATACCATTTTTGCCTTTCTCGTATACAAAGTATACGTAAAGGCTATATGTTCGCTCCAAAAACGAACTTTTGATTGGAGTCCCGGAGACCCATAGTGTTATATACCGATCGACTCAGCTCGACGAATTGAGGTGATGTCTGTGTGTATGTGTGTGTATGTGTGTGCGTATGTGTGTGTGTATGTGTGTGTGTATGTGTGTGTGTATGTGTGTGCGCAAAATAATCTCACTCATTTTTCAGGCACTTATCCTTAACCGATTTGCTCGCAACAAGTTGCATTCGACGTAGAATCTTGTCCCATTGTTTCGTATTGAAAATTGGCCCAATCGGACTATGGGTTTCGAAGTTGTGGCCAAAATTCATTTTTGTACATAAGAACACGTACAAAATTCTCACTCATTTTTCAGGTACTTATCTTTAACGGATTTTCTCGCAACAAGTTGCATTCGACGCAGAATCTTGTCCCATTGTTTCCTATTGAAAATTGGCGGAATCGGACTATGGGATTCGGAGTTATGGCCAAAATATATTTTTTATAAGAAAATTCTCACTCACTTTTAGGCACTTACTCTAAGCTGATTTTCTCGCAACAAGTTTCATTCGACGTAGAATCTTGCCCAATTGTTTCGTATTGAAAATTGGCCCAATCGGACCATGGGTTTTCGAAGTTGTGGCCAAAATTCATTTTGTACATAAGAACACGTACAAAATTCTCACTCATTTTCAGGTACTTATCTTTAACGGATTTTCTCGCATTAAGTTGCATTCGACGCAGAATCTTGTCCCATTGTTTCCTATTGAAAATTGGCGGAATCGGACTATGGGATTCGGAGTTATGGCCAAAATACATTTTTCAAAATCTCACTCATTTTTTAGGCACTTACTCTTAGCTGATTTACTCGCAACAAGTTTCATTCGACGTAGAATATTGTCCAATTGTTTCGTATTGAAAATTGGCCCAATCGGACCATGGGTTTCGAAGCTTTGGCCAAAATTATTTTTTTTACATAAGAAACACGTACAAAATTCTCACTCATTTTTCAGGCACTTATCTTTAACTGATTTTCTCGCAACAAGTTGCATTCGACGCGAAATCTTGTCCCATTATTTCGTATTGAAAATTGGCGGAATCGAACTATGGGATTCGGAATTATGGCCAAAATATATTTTTTATAAGAAAAATTCTCACACACTTTTTAGGCACTTACTCTTAGCTGATTTACTCGCAACAAGTTTCATTCGACGTAGAATATTGTCCATATGTTTCGTATTGAAAATTGGCCCAATCGGACCATGGGTTTCGAAGCTATGGCCAAAATTATTTTTTTTACATAAGAAACACGTACGAAATTCTCACTCATTTATCAGGCACTTATCTTTAACGGATTTTCTCGCAACAAAATGCATTCGACGCGGAATCTTGTCTGATTGTTTCGTATTGAAAATTGGCGGAATCGGACTATGGAGTTATGGCCAAAATACATTTCTCAAAATCTCACTCATTTTAGTCACATATGTACCCTCAGCCGATTTGCTCGCAAGAAGTTGCATTCGATGCAGAATCCGGTCCCATTGTTTCCTGTTGAAAATTGGCCGGATCGGACTATAGGCTCAGAAGTTATGGTCAAAATACTTTTTTCACCAAAAGTGCGTAGAAATTACTCACTCGAAAAGAAACGAAAGGCACCATCACCGCTAGGTGGATTAATCTGGGTTTTTTATAAAAACCCAGATTAATCCACCTAGCAGTGATAGTGCCTTTCTCGTTTCTTAGTGAGTAATTCTTCGCACTTTTGGTATGAAAAAGTATTTTGGCCACAACTTGAGCCCATAGTCCGATCCGGCCAATTTTTAATAGGAAACAATGGGACATGATTCTGCGTCGAATGTTGCGAGTAAATCAGCCGAGAGTAAGTGCCTAAATAGAGGAAAAGAAGCTCCGAAGCCCATAGTCCGACTGGGCCGGTTTTCGATACGAAACAATGGGACAAGATTCCGCGTCAAATGCATCTTGTTGCGAGCAAATCGGTTGAGGATAAATGCCTAAGAAATGAAATGGTTAAGGATAAGTGCCTGCAAAATCAGTGAGATTATTTTGCGCACACACATACACACACAGACATCACTTTAATTCGTCGAGCTAAGTCGATCGGTATATAACACTATGAGTCTACGGGCCTCCTATAAAAAGTTCGTTTTTGGAGAAAACATATAGCCTTTAAGTATACTTTGTATACAAGAAAGGCAAAAAGAATTTTGGTCATAACTTCTAAGCCCATAGTCCGATCGGGTCAATTTTCAATAGGAAACAATGGTACAGGATTCTGCGTCGAATGCAACTGTTGCGAGCAAATCAGTTGAGAATAAATTCCCAAAAAGTGAGCTAGACTTTTTAATATGATTTTTATGAAAAAAAGTATTTTAGCCATAACTTCTAAGCCCATAGTCCGATCGGGTCAATTTTCAATAAGAAACAATGGGAAAGGATTCTGCGTCTAATGCAATTTGTTGCGAGCAAATTGAGAATAAGTGCCCAGAAAGTGAGCTAGACTTTTTAATGTGCTTTTACACGATTTTTTTTCTGGCCATAACTTCTAAGCCCATAGTCCGATCGGGTCAATTTTCAATAGGAAACAATGGGACAGGATTCTGCATCGAATGCAACTTGTTGCGAGCAAATCGGTTGAGAATAAGTGCCCAAAAAGTGAGCTAGACTTTTTAATGTGCTTTTATATGAAAAAAAAGTATTTTGGCCATAACTTCTAAGCCCGATCAGGTCAGTTTTCAATAGGAAACAATGGGACAGGTTTCTACGTCGATTGCAACTTGTTGCGAGCAAATCGGTTGAGAATAAGTTCCCAAAAAGTGAGCTAGACTTTTTAATGTGTATTTTTATGAAAAAAAGTATTTTGGCCATAACTTCTAATCCCATAGTCCGATCGGGTCAGTTTTCAATAGGAAACAATGGGACAGGATTCTGCATCGAATGCAACTTGTTGCGAACACATTGGTTGAGAATAAGTGCCCAAAAAGTGAGCTAGACTTTTTAATGTGCTTTTTTATGAAAAAAAAAGTATTTTGGCCATAACTTCTAAGCCCATAGTCCGATCGGGTCAGTTTTCAATAGGAAACAATGGGACAGTATTCTGCGTCGAATGCAACTTGTTGCGAGCAAATCGGTTGAGAATAAGTTCCCAAAAAGTGAGCTAGACTTTTTAATGTGCATTTTTATGAAAAAAAGTATTTTGGCCATAACTTCTAAGCCCATAGTCCGATCGGGTCAATTTTCAATAGGAAATAATGGGTCAGTATTCTGCGTCGAATGCAACTTGTTGCGAGCAAATCGGTTGAGAATAAGTGCCCAAAAAGTGAGCTAGACTTTTTAATGTGCTTTTTTTTATTAAAAACGTATTTTGGCCATAACTTCTAAGCCCATAGTCCGATCAGGTCAGTTTTCAATAGGAAATAATGGGACAGGATTTTGCGTCGATTGCAACTTGTTGCAAGCAAATCGGTGGAAAATAAGTGCCCAAAAAGTGAGCTAGACTTTTTAATGTGCTTTTTTATGAAAAAAAAGTATTTTGGCCATAACTTCTAAGCCCATAGTCCGATCGGGTCAATTTTCAATAGGAAACAATGGGACAGATTTTTGCGTCGATTGCAACTTGTTGCGAGCAAATCGGTTGAAAATAAGTGCCCAAAAAGTGAGCTAGACTTTTTAATGTGCTTTTTTATGAAAAAAGTATTTTGGCCATAACTTCTAAGCCCATAGTCCGATCAGGTCAGTTTTCAATTGGAAATAATGGGACAGGATTTTTGCGGCGATTGCAACGTGTTGCAAGCAAATCGTTTGAAAATAAGTGCCCAAAAAGTGAGCTAGACTTTTTAATGTGCTTTTTTATGAAAAAAGTATTTTGGCCATAACTTCTAAGCCCATAGTCCGATCAGGTCAGTTTTCAATTGGAAATAATGGGACAGTATTCTGCGTCGAATGCAACTTGTTGCGAGCAAATCGGTTGAGAATAAGTTCCCAAAAAGTGAGCTAGACTTTTTGCGCACACACATACACACACACATACACACACACACATACACACACACATACACACACACAGACATCACTCCAATTCGTCGAGCTGAGTCGATCGGTATATAACACTATGGGTCTCCGGGCCTCCTATAAAAAGTTCGTTTTTGGAGCGAACATATAGCCTTTACGTATACTTTGTATACGAGAAAGGCAAAACGTATTTTGGCCATAACTTCTAAGCCCATAGTCCGATCAGGTCAGTTTTCAATAGGAAATAATGGGACAGGATTTTGCGTCGATTGCAACTTGTTGCAAGCAAATCGGTGGAAAATAAGTGCCCAAAAAGTGAGCTAGACTTTTTAATGTGCTTTTTTATGAAAAAAAGTATTTTGGCCATAACTTCTAAGCCCATAGTCCGATCGGGTCAATTTTCAAAAGGAAACAATGGGACAGGATTTTTGCGTCGATTGCAACTTATTTGCGCGAGCAAATCGGTTGAGAATAAGTTCCCAAAAGTGAGCTAGACTTTTTAATGTGCTTTTTATGAAAAAAAAGTATTTTGGCCATAACTTCTAAGCCTATAGTCCGATCAGGTCAGTTTTCAATTGGAAATAATGGGACAGGATTCTGCGTCGATTGCAACTTGTTGCAAGCAAATCGGTTGAGAATAAGTGCCCAAAAAGTGAGCTAGACTTTTTAATGTGCTTTTTTATGAAAAAAAGTATTTTGGCCATAACTTTTAAGCCCATAGTCCGATCGGGTCAGTTTTCAATAGGAAACAATGGGACAGTATTCTGCGTCGAATGCAACTTGTTGCGAGCAAATCG
Source organism: Armigeres subalbatus (assembly GCF_024139115.2). Taxonomy (NCBI): domain Eukaryota; kingdom Metazoa; phylum Arthropoda; class Insecta; order Diptera; family Culicidae; genus Armigeres; species Armigeres subalbatus. The sequence continues at coordinate 172,482,333 of NC_085141.1, read as the reverse complement.
GTTGAGAATAAGTTCCCAAAAAGTGAGCTAGACTTTTTAATGTGCATTTTTATGAAAAAAGTATTTTGGCCATAACTTCTAAGCCCATAGTCCGATCAGGTCAGTTTTCAATAGGAAATAATGGGACAGTATTCTGCGTCGAATGCAACTTGTTGCGAGCAAATCGGTTGAGAATAAGTTCCCAAAAAGTGAGCTAGACTTTTTGCGCACACACATACACACACACATACACACACACAGACATCACTCCAATTCGTCGAGCTGAGTCGATCGGTATATAACACTATGGGTCTCCGGGCCTCCTATAAAAAGTTCGTTTTTGGAGCGAACATATAGCCTTTACGTATACTTTGTATACGAGAAAGGCAAAACGTATTTTGGCCATAACTTCTAAGCCCATAGTCCGATCAGGTCAGTTTTCAATAGGAAATAATGGGACAGGATTTTGCGTCGATTGCAACTTGTTGCAAGCAAATCGGTGGAAAATAAGTGCCCAAAAAGTGAGCTAGACTTTTTAATGTGCTTTTTTATGAAAAAAAGTATTTTGGCCATAACTTCTAAGCCCATAGTCCGATCGGGTCAATTTTCAATAGGAAACAATGGGACAGATTTTTGCGTCGATTGCAACTTGTTGCGAGCAAATCGGTTGAAAATAAGTGCCCAAAAAGTGAGCTAGACTTTTTAATGTGCTTTTTTATGAAAAAAGTATTTTGGCCATAACTTCTAAGCCCATAGTCCGATCAGGTCAGTTTTCAATTGGAAATAATGGGACAGGATTTTGCGTCGATTGCAACTTGTTGCAAGCAAATCGGTGGAAAATAAGTGCCCAAAAAGTGAGCTAGACTTTTTAATGTGCTTTTTTATGAAAAAAAGTATTTTGGCCATAACTTCTAAGCCCATAGTCCGATCGGGTCAGTTTTCAATAGGAAACAATGGGACAGTATTCTGCGTCGAATGCAACCTGTTGTGAGCAAATCGGTTGAGGATAAGTGCCTAAAAAGTGAGCTAGACTTTTTGCGCACACACACACATACACACACACAAACACACACACATACACACACACATACACACACACATACACACACACATACACACACACATACATCACTCCAATTCGTCGAGCTGAGTCGATCGGTATATAACACTATGGGTCTCCGGGCCTCCTATAAAAAGTTCGTTTTTGGAGCGAACATATAGCCTTTACGTATACTTTGTATACGAGAAAGGCAAAAAACGAAACAAAAAATTTTTCCTAATTTTTCAGGCACTTTTCCTCAACCGATTTGCTCGCATTAAATTGCATTCGACGTAGAATGTCTCATATTTTCTTATTGAAAATTAGCCAGATCGGACTATAGGCTTAGATTTTATGGTAAAATTACTATTTATTGTGGAAACGAGTTCAAAAAAGTCTAGCACACTTTCTTAGCATTTAGACTTCATCTATTCCCCAAGCAACACAATTTCAACAAATCTGGTTGCAGTAACCATATTGTGACTGAATCCGGTCATATATAAGTTACTGTGATTGATGTGCAATATGTGTGCTTCTCAGGTCTTTTGCAACAGATTGCATTCGACGCAGAATCTTGTCCCATTGTTTCCTATAGAAACTTGGCCGGATCGTACAATTGGGTCAAAAGTTATGGCGAAAATACTAATTTTAAAACTACAAAATAAAATGCCATTTTTTGCTCTTATGTTAATCCGATTTGTTTGCAACAAATTGCGTTTGGCGAGAATTTTTTTAATGCATATAAACAAATATGAAAAATAAGACCAATCCACATATTGGAGTTATTTTAGATTTTTCCAAACCTTTTGAACGAACGAGAAAGGCACCATCACCGCTAGGTGGATTAATCTGGGTTTTTCTTTTACTACCTGAAATTATCACAAAAACCGGTATTCTACCGGTATTACCGGTATTAACTCCATAAAATACCGAAAACCGGTATTTGACAAAAATGGCCAATACCGACCACCCTAGGTAAGACGGTATAATGCGCCCCACCTGGCTAAAACCCCCTTTTTGATTTATAGAAAACTATAACTAACTAAGGGTCAAAATCAGTTGGTACCTTTAAATATTTGTAAAACCATCATACTATGTGAATGTGGTAGAATTTTTGTATTACATAATGAAAATAATAGCAAAATACAAAAAGTTACAGTTTTGATGTAACTTTCAACGATTGTTTGCTCAACATTCTGGAGCGACGCAAGCATACTGTCCGTAAAACTTGCACTGGAGTACTCAGTTGGGCAACAAAATAACTTTTATCAGTGGTTAATATGATATAAAATTGCTTCCATATTAAAAAATGTAACGTTTTTCGAAAACATGTTTCACTGGTTAAAACGCCCCAGTGTAGGCAGGACGATATGCCCTTACCAACAGGACACAAGCGCAGCGAGCCTGCAGCAGTTGCTTCCAAATTATATGGAAAATATTGAAATGTAATTCACACCTGCTTAAATGGAATTATGTTGGTTTTTTATTGTCAAGCACATAAGGATTTGTAACCTTTTTATTATGTGATTGGTAAAATACTAATGGAACGTCTTTGGTTCGGTGGGGCGTATTGCCCAGGTACTTTTTGATATCAATTTTTTCGCGACTTTTCAAAAAAAGCTTTATTGCGTGTTATCTGTAACATTTTTACATGACTACTCACGAGCAATGCATTTGCGACTTCCGGGACTACCAAATAACACAAAGTTTGCATAAATTGCGTTGAAAAGTGAAAAGTTATAATAGGTATTGTCTTAGGGGGGGGCATATTACACCGTCTTACCCTAAGTACCGAGCTCTCAGTTTCGAACCAAGTGACGCCATATTTTTTAGCAAACCAGAAGCCCTGGAGCACCCTGGAGTTTATTTTGCATATATGTGTTTTGTATGCAGCGCGTTTTTTTATTCCTTTCTTTATTTGATAGGCACTCTGTGTTGCTTAACCGCTACTGTGCCGAGATCTACTGTGGCATTATGCTGTCAGAATCCACACAGAATCTATTTTTAGATTTTCCATTATCATTGTTTTTGGCGTTGCCTGTCCATCTCATTGTGAGTCCATTCGCGAAGTCGAAGCGAAATTCTTCACACAAACAATGACAGTAGAGCAACAGGGAGGAGGAGATGGCGGCCATGTTTCATTCAAACTCTGACAGATAGCAATGGGATTTCCCATTCGCGAATACGAAAGTAATGCCTCTACTCACTCTTATGGCAAAAACACATTGCTATCTGTCAGACTGTGCGTGAAACATGGCCGCCGATCACCCTTTTTTGTCCCTCTACAGCAGCGGTTCTCAACCTTTTTCTTGAGAGGTACCCCTTCGAACTTTTGCATTTATTGAAGTACCCCCTCTCGAAAGCAGGCTTCCGCGTCTCTTTTTATTAGAGGCTTCTAAGCCTCTTGTAGAGAGGCTTCCGAACCTCTTGAAATAAGGCTTCCGAGCCTCTTCAAAGGAGGCTTCCGAGCCTCTTCAAAGGAAGCTTCCTCCTTTCAAGAGGCTCGGAAGCCTCCTTTCAAGAGGCTCGGAAGCCTCCTTTCAAGAGGCTCGGAAGCCTCCTTTCAAGAGGCTCGGAAGCCTCCTTTCAAGAGGCTCGGAAATCTCCTTTCAAGAGGCCAGGAAGCCTTCTTTTAAGAGGCTCAGGCCTCTTTCAAGAGGCTCAGGCCTCCTTTCAAGAGGCTCAGAAGCCTCCTTTCAAGAGGCTCAGAAGCCTCCTTTCAAGAGGCTCAGGCCTACTTTCAAGAGGCTCAGGAAGCCTCCTTTCAAGAGGCTCAGAAGCCTCCTTTCAAGAGGCCTGGAAGCCCCCTTTCAAGAGGCTCAGAGTCTCCTTTCAAGAGGCTCAGAAGCCTCCTTTCAAGAGGCTCAGGCCTCCTTTCAAGAGGCTCAGGCCTCCTTTCAAGAGGCTCAGGCCTCCTTTCAAGAGGCTCAGGCCTCCTTTCAAGAGGCTCAGAGCCTCCTTTCAAGAGGCTCAGGAAGCCTCCTTTCAAGAGGCTCAAAGCCTCCTTTCAAGAGGCTCAGAAGCCTCCTTTCAAGAGGCTCAAGCCTCCTTTCAAGAGGCCTCGGAAGCCTCCTTTCAAGAGGCCTGGAAACCTCCTTCCAAGAGGCTCGAGCCTCCTTCCAAGAGGCTCTGGAAGCCTCTTTCCAAGAGGCTCAGGAAGCCTCCTTCCAAGAGGCTCAGGGCCTCCTTCCAAGAGGCTCAGAAGCCTCCTTCCAAGAGGCCTGGAAGCCTCCTTCCAAGAGGCTCAGAAGCCTCCTTCCAAGAGGCTCGGAAGCCTCCTTTCAAGAGGCCTGGAAGCCTCCTTTCAAGAGGCTCAGGCCTCCTTTCAAGAGGCTCAGAAGCCTCCTTTCAAGAGGCTCAGAGCCTCCTTTCAAGAGGCTCAGAAGCCTCCTTTCAAGAGGCTCAGAGCCTCCTTTCAAGAGGCTCAGAAGCCTCCTTTCAAGAGGCTCAGAGCCTCCTTTCAAGAGCTCAGAAGCCTCCTTTCAAGAGGCTCAGGCCTCCTTTCAAGAGGCTCAGGCCTCCTTTCAAGAGGCTCAGAAGCCTCCTTTCAAGAGGCTCAGAAGCCTCCTTTCAAGAGGCTCAGAGCCTCCTTTCAAGAGGCTCAGAAGCCTCCTTTCAAGAGGCCTCAGCCTCCTTTCAAGAGGCTCAGAAGCCTCCTTTCAAGAGGCTCAGAAGCCTCCTTTCAAGAGGCTCAGAAGCCTCCTTTCAAGAGGCTCGGAAGCCTCCTTTCAAGAGGCCTGGAAGCCTCCTTTCAAGAGGCTCAAGCCTCCTTTCAAGAGGCTCAGAAGCCTCCTTTCAAGAGGCTCAGGCCTCCTTTCAAGAGGCTCAGAGCCTCCTTTCAAGAGGCTCAGAAGCCTCCTTTCAAGAGGCTCAGAGCCTCCTTTCAAGAGGCTCAGAAGCCTCCTTTCAAGAGGCCTCAGAGCCTCCTTTCAAGAGGCTCGGAAGCCTCCTTTCAAGAGGCTCAGAAGCCTCCTTCAAGAGACTCAGGAAGCCTCCTTTCAAGAGACTCAGGCCTCCTTTCAAGAGGCTCAGGAAGCCTCCTTTCAAGAGGCCTGGAAGCCTCCTTTCAAGAGGCTCAGGCCTCCTTTCAAGAGGCCTGGAAGCCTCCTTTCAAGAGGCTCAGGCCTCCTTTCAAGAGGCTCAGAAGCCTCCTTTCAAGAGGCTCAGAAGCCTCCTTTCAAGAGGCTCAGAGCCTCCCTTCAAGAGGCTGGAAGCCTCCTTTCAAGAGGCTCAGAAGCCTCCTTTCAAGAGGCTCAGGCCTCCTTTCAAGAGGCCTGGAAGCCTCCTTCAAGAGGCCTCAAGCCTCCTTTCAAGAGGCCTCAGGCCTCCTTTCAAGAGGCTCAGAAGCCTCCTTTCAAGAGGCTCAGGCCTCCTTTCAAGAGGTTCAGAAGCCTCCTTTCAAGAGACTCGGAACCTCCTTCCAAGAGGCTCGGAAGCAGCTTTTCAAGAGGCTCAGAGCCTCTTTCCAAGAGGCCTCAAGCCTCCTTCCAAGAGGCTCGGGAGCCTCCTTCCAAAGGCTCAAGCCTCCTTCCAAGAGGCTCAGGAGCCTCCTTTCAAGAGGCTCAGAGCCTCCTTTCAAGAGGCTCAGAGCCTCCTTTCAAGAGGTTAGGAAGCCTCCTTCCAAGAGCTCAGGGCCTCCTTTCAAGGAGGCTCAGAAGCCTCCTTTCAGGCCTCTTGAAAGGAAGGCTTGAGCCTCTTGAAAGGCTCCGAGCCTCTTGGAAGGAGACTTCCGAGCTTCTTGAAAGAAGGCCTTCGAGCTGCTTGGAAGAAGGCTTCACAGAGGTGGAGAAGGATGATTCTAATCCTCTTGCAACGAAGCAACCGAGCTTTAGTGAAAAACAAATCATTTTGTTCTTTCGACGCTTTGTTTGTTTGATCAATTTTTTCGCAGCCCTTCATACATTGTCCTGGTTGTGAAAGGCAGGATTCAATTGGGATTTATTGATCGCTTTGCTTATTATGTACAAAATAAATTTGAAATAGAAAATACGCAATTAACAAAACTTTACCAATGAGTTTTGATTGGAATTGTAATACGTCCGCCATTACGCATTTTTATCCCAAGGGCCAGCGAAGGTACCCCCAGGGGTACATGTACCCCAGGTTGAGAACCGCTGCTCTACAGTAAAATCCCATAAAGAACTGTCAGACTGTGCGTGAAGAATTTACCTTCGTAGTCGCGAATAGGAGGGAAGAGCAGAATTTGCTTCGACTTCGCGAATTGTGTCCGTTTGTCCATGTCGTCTATCCAACGATCGTTGCATTGTTCGGTTGCCATTTATCCAGGAACGTTGGAGGAATGCCTCCGAGAAGAACAAATTGTCAGTCGTCATCAGGCAGCCGAGACGGTAAGGCGCGTACCCCAGAACGCCACCGTATGGGCTGCGGATCCTGCGACTGACGAGGGTTTGGTGGAGGGGCTGGGAATCGCACCCATGACCGGTCGCTTGTAAGGCGAACGTGTAGCCAACTACGCTACGAGACCCCCCCTTATTCAGCGCGTTATTAGTGCTAATGGTACGCATTCGGTTCCAATTTAAGTTTCAGGTAAGTTAAAAAATGTTTGTCTATATGATCCAGAAACCTTTTACTAGTTTGCAAGTTTGGTTTGTCATCAACCTATATTTATGAATTTTTAGACATTGGCCAATAATCGTATCACCAGCTTTTGCTAACGCTGCTTCGATCGCTGGATAAGACCGTTCAAAATGATGAATTGTAATTATATTAATATTATGTGTTCAAGGCATTATAATGCGTTCAGTCATAGCATAATAGGCTAAGGTTTGAATCATATACCCTGCCTTACCTTTAAAAAACAGGAAAAGTTAGTTTATGTTTTTTCTTGCTTATGTAGCACATACACAGAGTCAGATATTTTTTTTTAACTCGTCGAGTTTAGCGTATACAAGAATATGCTGCCGTATATTTTCATTTAAAATGTTTGATGTGAACTACTTGTCAACACTTTTTCTGTTTATTCTACTTCTTCTTCTTCAATGGCTCTACATTCAAACAGGAACTTGGCATGATTTTCATCTTAGTATCCAGTATTTTGCGCTCGATAATGGCGACCGAGTGAGTGCCTTTTTGACATTCAAGAGGTAGAAAATATTTACACTTTTTAATCAATGTAGGCCTTGACACATTGAAAAACATTGGCACTCATTCGGTATGTACAAACAAAGGAAAATATGTCAAGTATTTTCCAATTTGTTGTTCAAGGATATGGTAGTTTTCCATGTATTTTTTATAATCATTTTATTTTATTTTTTGTGGAAGCCAAAAGATATTAAGAAATCTTATGATATGATCAGTGTTTTTGTAAGATGAAAACAATTTGGATGAGACGATATCTAGGTAGTGTAAGGTTCGATTCATTAGAATCTTATAAAACTGGCTACGCAAACGCAACGTGTAAATGAACGCTTCTTGTACTCCCCATGCACTAACTGTGCACGAAAAAATTCCGACCTTCTGTGCCACAACACTCTTCCACGGCGGCGAAAGTGTCCGCGTCGGATGGCCAGATAAACTTACTAAACTGCTGGTTGACTGAAGGCACTTTACTGTTATTGAATAAAGGCCCAGAAACCTGAATATTATTACCTACATTATTTGAATTAAGATTGATGGTCATGTTAGCAGATCTGTTATATGTCCAGCGCGGATAATATGAAATGAAGATATCCACCTACCAATGATTCTGATATTCACATAAAAACGGAAAATAGTAATAAAGTAAGGGGTTTTTGGGGGTTCTTAACCCCTCTCAGTAAAGATTTTTAATGGAGTGTAAGGGAATGGTAAACTTTTTCTGGACTAAAGTTGCAATGACACAGCTGTACAGTTTTCTAGGAAATAGACATATGAAAAAAAGCTGAGTCGATTGGTATAGGGCAAAAGACCCAATAGTGGAGGAACTAAGGGGCAAGCCAGAGTAAACGCGACGTGCGATGCGACGCGACAGTGCAATTTGACAGCCTGTTGATAATGATTGTTATTCTTTTACATGAGTCGCGTCGCGTCGCATCGCTCGTCGCGTTTACTCTGGCTTGCCCCTAAGCCCGTTCTCCCACTATTTGTCGGTTTACACCAAGCCTATATTTCATTTCACCTACCTCAAATATGCAAACGAATAGCCATTATTTATGCTTCAAAAGAAAAGTTTCGTAATTGCAGCACCATCCATCGTTGTTGCCTAAAATGATACCTCCAATTATTGGTGGAGTGTTCCAATAGTTGCGATATCTTTTAATTCATGTTCCTACAGTTGCTCCCATTGCTTTTATATGGGACTCGCAACTATGGGAACTCTACCGCAACTATTGGAGCAAAGACGAGAAAAAGATAATGCATTTCAGTGATAATTTACCGATTTTGAGGGAAATCCAAACCGTTTTCCGTTATTTCATCTAATGACAGGACAACAGTTTGATTAACTATATGGGTTGCTGCGTTAAATACGTAGATTTTGTGAAAACAACACTACCGAAACTAACACCCACGACTATCGGATCATTTGCCCTATAACACTATGGGTATCCGAGCCTTCTATAAAAAGTTCGGTTTTGGAGCAGTTCTATAGCCTTTCCGTATACTTAGTATACAAGAAAGGCAAAAATATGGATAGATTCATTCAACTTCTGTATTTGACTAGTTTCGGTATTTTCCGTTCGAACTGTATCATCGATCAAACTATAATGTAATTCCATCTATCCTTTTGTAGGCAACCTAGAATGTAAAAAGCATTAACAATAATGAGGAATTGAAGCGAAAATGTTGAAGTAATTGATTTCATAGATAGGTACCCTACGGAAATGGTTGACATTTATCTATTTACTTCATAAATTGCTTTCATATCATGGCAGACTTGATTAGTTCCAATGTTTTCTACCTCTTGAATGTCAAACTGAAGGGAACTCACACCGCCATTACCGAGCGCAAAATACTGGATTCTATTAGCATTTCCTCAGTTATTAATCGAAAGCTTTTCTATGTCCAGCATTGCATGAGTATGTATCTTGTGTGGTAAGTACTTACAATGGACACACTTTGCCCAAGGTGTCGAGAAGGTTTCCTACCCGAAACATCCTAGACCGGATAATCGAACTCGCGATCTCCGGATTGACAATCCTACGCCTTTGCTCACAAGGCTACTATAACGTATACGTTACTTTTCCAGACTACGGCAGTGTGGCCCTCTAGGCCTTCTTTAAAAAATTTGTGTTTGAAGTGAAATTAAAGCCATTCGGTACTATTTTGTTGGCAATGAAAATATGTTACAAATTTATTACACGCCGAAAATGACTAAGCACAACATTTTATTCTTTTGATTTGTTCTATCCTGTTTTGTTTTTATTGCTTTATAATACTCATGGGTGACTGACTAACAACAATGTTTCTTCAATCCTCCAACGTTGTAACTCCTTCTTAGCTGCTCCCATGGATACAGTTCGACTCACCTGCTTTCACGTTGCGGTGAAGAAGAGAAATGTTATTAGGGTCGATAAATAAATTTCAAGTGACATTTTATTGCTGTCCGCTAATTTTGCGGCGATGTGCGAATGCAAGGGATGCGAGCTAAAGGTGAGACTGTGTGCGCAAGAAAACTTGGTGTCTTTCTTTGGAAGCCAAGAATATTGAGCTTGCCTTTTCTGCTACTGTCTTTCCTCAAACTGGCTTTCTATCCAGGCAAAGTCAACGACTGTGAAATAGAAATGTCTCCGGTGGGATAAATAATCTGTTTGTTTATGTTCGGAATGTAGTAGATATTTTTCAGCTCGAATGGAGAATCCATTGCGGTGGCTTGCTCGTTTTATCATTCCAGCAATGGTAAATGGCGGAAAATTGTAATGAAACGGAGTTGAAAGGTATTCTGGAGACTGAGTGAATAGTGAACTTATTAGCTATTGACTTTGTGCAAATGGATTATGTACTTCAGGCAAAACTTTTTATATTTCACTTCCTAATGCTAATGTGCATAAATTTCGAAGTGAACCATGATGATGACCCTATAGGAGGAAAGCGGTTACCTCCAACACATTTTTCGAATTTGACCTTTCACATGCTACGAATGTGCGCATTGAGTATTCCAAAGATTGTAATTAATGTTCATTCCGGGTTGTCATTACACGGGAAGAAGGCAATTCACACGCAATAATGCGCACTAGACTGGCCCAGAATACTAAAAGTTGTCGAATTCTACGGGGTCCCCCCAGGATTGTGCCTTTGGGTGAGAACATCATTCTCATCATTCACGGTGTTGGTTTAGATTTGAGTAGTACATGCTGTGCATCACGTACAGATTTAAATTCTGTGGGTATGTAAGTGAAAACGATTTATATATTTATAACATAAACAGTAGCTCTATCAAACAGGAGAACAGAGTATCTATACACCCAACCGGTGATTGTTAGATTTTTTAACAATTCTGTATTATAAGACCTTACCAAAACCTGTATAAGAACTAAGCATATATGCGAAAATGGTCAGGGTTTCGACTTTTCGTTTCAATGAGACCAAAGCAAGCGTTTTTCGGGCCAAGGGAGAATCTTTTTTCGTTGTTTATGTTGAGGATTATCTTTCACCCATCAGTCTTTTTTCTAGAATCAGCCTTGGAAGATAATCAAAAACTACCACTACCATTTGCATTTATGATGCCACGAAAAGACTCGAATATGAAAGAAAAAGAGCAAACCAATGTTTGGCGGCAATCGAAGTGAGCGATAAATAGTTATCACTCTCCAGGCAGTTTTTCTTTCCCGAAAAGCGATTTCTCCCTGAAAATTTTCGTGAGGGAGCATCCTGTGCTCCTGAGATTGAGTGAGCATTACGAACCCTGAAAATGGTAGATTCTTGTACAAATATTGTATAAGACCTTACAATTTTGCAAGGAATTGAATCGTTTTCAGGATTTTTTAGTTGAATGATCCACCGATGATTTGTACATGTTTTTTTTTCAGAAGAAATTATTCGGGATTCTACAGGAATTTTGTTAAATTTCGACGTATAGTTTCGACGTATGTTCTTCCTATTCTGACTCCTCTCCTGAAGCAGCTGGCTTCAAAAATGCCCCCCCTCGAGTCATTCGTATCCTTTTTTTTAATTTCGTCGATAAGGCTCATATGATTTCGATTCTACAGTGGAACTGTCGAAGTATTCTTCCAAAATTAGATATTTTTAAATTTTCAGTTAACAAATTACAAGATGTTTTTGCTTTATGTGAAACATGGCTAACACCAAATGTAAACCTTCATTTTCCCGATTTTAACATCATTCGCCGCGATCGGGCAAATCCATATGGAGGGGTGCTTTTAGGGATAAAAAAAAAACAGCACTCCATCTATAGGGTCGATTTTGCTCCGATGTCAGGCACCGAAGCTGTCGCATGTCAGGTGACTATTCGAGGAAAAGACTTCAGTATCGCCTCGATATATCTTTCTCCAAACGCCGCGATATCTCGTAGAGATCTCTCGCACATCTGCTCGGTTATGCCCGAGACACGGTTGTTCTTGAGAGATTTTAACTCCCACGGAACAGGCTGGGGGCAACTGTACGACGACAACCGTTTAACAATGATATACGACCTCTGTGACGACTTCAATATGTCAATTTTGAATACAGGTGAAGTTACACGAGTGGCTCCTCCAGCAAGAGATAGCCGTCTAGATCTTTCCATTCGTTCGAGCCCATTATCGTTGGACTGTACTTGGAAGGAGGTCCAAGATCCCCATGGTAGTGATCATTTGCCGATCGAAGTCTCGATTTCCAATGGACGTAATCAATCTGTTTCTATCGATCTCTCATATGACCTCACGAAGCACATCGATTGGGACACATATGCGGAGGCCAGTTGATCCTTGACAGTGCTCTTCAGGCACAAAGCCGGCCAGTGCCAGGAGCTTCGGCTCGTAGGAAAACACCCAGTCCGTGGTGGGATGTGGAGTGTACACAACTTTATCGCAAGAAATCTGCCGCATTCAAAGAATTGCGGAAACACGGTTCGATCGTTCTTCACAAACGGTACATCGCGCTCGAGATCCAGTTCAAGAAACAAAAGGCAAAGTGAAGAAACGTGGATATTGGCGCACTTTTGTTGAAGGTTTATCGAGCGAGACTTCAATGAAAACTCTGTGGACCTTCGGGAGAAGAATGCGCAACGCGTCGTCCGTAAATGAAGATCGTGAAAGCTCGTCGCGTTGGATACTTGACTTCGCAAAGAAAGTTTCGGTGCGGTGAAACAAGAGCTGCGTGATGCTTTTGCTGACAGGGAATACATGGATCGCCCCTTTTCGATGATTGAATTTGTGGGGTTTGAGTAAGTAACTCTCAGCGTGTGATTAAACATTAACACCTCAGCGTGTCAATTGGTGATCAGCAAGCCATGACTCGTCCTCTTCTTGTCAGACCTCCGCGACGTGCACACGCACCGACGGAGAGCTGATGCCACAGCATTTTCGTTTCGTCCATTTGGGGGCTACACATTTTGGCGATCCTGCCAGTTAATTTTTTGGATTCTGATGCTGATTTCAAAAGGTGAGTTGCATTCAAGCGGGTAATGTGCTAATTAGTAAAATATTGGATGGTTTAAAAAAAAACTACAAGGAATGGTGGTTTGTATTATCACAAAGGTGATTGGGAAAATCACGAAGCGTGTCGGGACGACCGCTGAAAAATGGATTGTGGTTTGGAAAATCGCAAAGCGCGTCGGGACGACAGCTGGAAACGGATTGTGGTTAGGAAAATCATAAAGCGCGTCGGGACGACCGCTGAAAAATGGATTGTGGTTTGGGAAATCACAAAGCGCGTCGGGACGACAGCTGGAAAACGGATTGTGTTTTGGAAAATCACAAAGTGCGTCGAGACGACCGCTGAAAAATGGATTGTGGTTTGGAAAATCACAAAGCGCGTCTGGACGACCGCTGAGAAACGGATTGTGGTTTGGAAAATCACAAAGTGCGTCGGGACGACCGCTGGAAAACGGATTGTGGTTTGGAAAATCACAAAGCGCGTCGGGACGACCGCTGAGAAACGGATTGTGGTTTGGAAAATCACGAAGCGCGTCGGGACGACTTCTGGAAAACAGATTGTGGTTTGGAAAAACACAAAGCGCGTCTGTAAGAACGCGGGAGAACGGATTGTGGTTTGGAAAATCACAATGCGTGTCGAGACGACCGCTGGAAAAAGAATTGTGGTTTGGAAAAACACAAAGCGCGTCCGGAAGAACGCTGGTAGACGGATTGTGGTTTGTAAAATAACAAAGCTCGTCTGGAAGACCGCTGGAGATCGTTTGAAAATCACAAAGTGTGTCGAAACGACCGCTGGAAAACGGCTTGTGGTTTGGAAAATCACAACGCACGTCAGGAAGACCGCTAGAAAAAAAATGTGGTTTGGAAAACCACAGAGCGCGTCTGGAAGTCCGCTGGAAAATTTATTTTTGGAAAATAAAAAAACGTGTCTGGAAGACCGCTGAAAAATGCATAATAGTTGGGAAAATCACAAAGCGTGTCTGAAAGACCGCTGGAAAACGGATTTTTTTTGTTTGAAAATCACAAAGCATGTCTGGACGACCGCTAGAAAACGGCTTGTGGCTTGGAAAATCAAAAAGCGCGTCGAAACGACCGCTAGAAAACGAATTGTGGTTTGGAAAATCACAAAGCGCGCCGGGTAGATCGTTAAAAACGGATTATGGTTTGGGAAATCAGAGAGCGCGTCTGGAAGTCCACTGGAAAATCGATCTTGGTTTGGAAAATTACAAAGCGCGTCGGGAAGACCGTTCAAAAAACGGATTGTGGTTAGGAAAATCACAGAGCGCGTCTGGAAGTCCGCTGGAAAATTGATTGCAGTTTGGAAAACCAAAAAGCGTGTCTGGAAGACCGCTGGAAATGCATAATAGTTTGGAAAATCACAAAGCGTGTCTGAAAGACCGTTGGAAAACGGATTTTTGTTTGAAAATCACAAAGCATGTCTGGATGACCGCTAGAAAACGGCTTGTGGCTTGGAAAATCAAAAACCGCGTCGAGACTACCGCTAGAAAACGAATTGTGTTTTGGAAAATCACAAAGCACGCCGGGAAGACCGTTAAAAACGGATTGTGGTTTGGGAAATCAGAGAGCGCGTCTGAAAGTCCGCTGGAAATCGGTCTTGGTTTGGAAAATCAAAAAGCGTGTCTGAAAGAAAATGGATAATAATTTGAAAAATCACAAAGCGTGTCTGAAAGACCGCTGGAAAATTTGATTGTGGTTTGAAAAATCACAAAGCGCGTTTGGACGACTGCTGGAAAATGATTGTTGTTTGGAATACAAGAGGCGTCTGAGAGACTCCCAAGGTGAGTGCTGATTTTGGTTAAAATAAATTTAGTTTGATATTTATATTTTCGGCGGCTTTAGTGTACATGAGACTACCTAATAAACAAGTTCTAACGAAATCTGAGAGATATGGAAACTATCGTATGCTACAAAGTTGTTTGGGAGGCAAAATATATTATCTTGAAGTTTATTAAGTATGATATCTTCTTCAAATATAATATCTCTGAGAAAATTTAGATAAATATCATTTTTTGGCCGTTGTTCCGAAGTTTAACATCGAATGGTTGAAGGTCAGCATGATGGTGTTACTATACACGAGACTGATAGTTTGATTGACAGAATAAGATATTTAGATTATTGCTGCAATCTACATGTGGTCGAGTCCATAGTGCGCACTTGTGGATGCTTCAGTGTGAGTACCGAGATCTCGACAACTGATCACTACTGGCGAACATTAAATTGGTGTACAGCGAGATGCTAAAGAGAAAGACACAAAAAACAACGTCGAAGGCATGTGAGATCGCATTACGTTGATTTGGAAAATTTATTCACAATTATTAGTTGCTGAGTTGCTATACTCATCACTGTCTCTAGCTTCTACTGTAAGTAGAAAATTACTCAAAAAAAACGTTTGTTCGTAGATTTATAGTCTTGTTGTCGCAGTGAGCCAAATGAGGTTGGAATAAAGGTACTAGGGAAACATTCCAAGGTGCAAACTAGACGTAATGTAAATTGTGGCATAAGTTGGTGAATGAAATTAATCCAAATTAAATTTTAGCTTGAAGCTGCGCTTAGACTAAGCTGGGGTGACATTGCGCATCTCGAATCGAATCACTCGATTCGTAAGTTTTTGGATTCGTTTCGAAAAAAATGCGGCATTATGTATTTCGTTCGACTTCATTCATTCGCAGTACAAGATTTCGAATGGTGCTGTACTAGCTCAATCGAGTATGTTCTGTCAAACGAAATGTAAACAGAGAGAATAAGAGATAGCTGTCTCCGTGTTTAGTATGCCGCCCGCTGGAGAGACAACCTTCAGCGCATGGCGAATGTGAGTAAACAGAGAGAATAAGAGTAATTTCATCTGCGTGTAGCATGTTGCCTGTTGGAAAGGCATCATTCAGGGCATGAATTGGCAGTTAATTTATAAACAAGCAAATTGTACTCAATGACTTTTAAAAAGCAATATTATTTATTGAGCAGTTGCAACCGATTAAAACATTATGCCGATACGACATGTTTTGTAAATTGAGATATTGCTACGACACAAATTATAAGTTTTATGTTTATTCGAGTTTATGCCACAGATCAATTTTTAAGCTAAATAATTTAAAGCTAAAGAAGGGTTCGATAATAAATTACTTTAATGTTTCCATGTGTTTTAGTTAAATGCAATTGGGTCATCTCATGCGCGTTTTTTTTGGTTTAACTCAACTATTTTTACGTAGATTTTGGTATATACACGTTTTTACGCAGATTTTCCTAATAGATTTTCTAAGCGATTTATTGAAATCGTCAAGAAATACGTGAAAACTTCAAAAAACCGATTTTAGTTGAAGTCGTTTTTACGCGGATTTCGGGATAATTAGAGATTGCATATTGTCTGGAAACTATAAAAGTAGGTATACTAATGACATTCTTTTCCTCAAGAGACAATAATAAAACATTTATTCTCTTCCCGTAGAGTAATAAAAACAAATATAATGAAAAACTTTTAGCAAGAAATGACTCTCGAACAAAATTCGAAAGCTATAAAGGTGACGAGTGATTTTCATTCGACTTGAGTCGTTTTTCAGTGTGCTATCGAGTTCTCATAATGCCAAAACATCTCGTTATTCTTTTACCTCCTCGAGCAAACTCGAACGATGAGTCGTTTTCGAGATCGAATCGAAACCCGTAATGCCAAACATGTTCGACTCGATAGAATTACGTTCGAATCGAGATGCACAATGCCACCCCTGATTTGAAGGTGTTTGAATTTCCTAGTATCGTCTTCCCAACACTATATGTTCCTAGAGAGATCAATATTATAACACTAGGTACTAAACATTTGAACGATACAATCTATTTATTCCCTTATCGTGGTTCTGCGATTAAAAAAAAAACCACTATGTTAAGAAAAGTTTATTTCGGTTTGTTTCGATGTTAAGACAAGTATAATCGGTTTCTCAAAGGCAACATAGTTAATCTTCATCTTCGTGTCGCGCATACAACTTAGAAGAAAATTATTGCGTCCTATGCTAGAAGATTTTTTTTGCTTTTTTTATGAGAGAAGAAGGGGAATGTGGGGTTTGAGTAAGTAACTTTCAGCGTGTGATTAAACATTAACACCTTAGCGTGTCAATTGGTGATCAGCAAGCCATGACTCGTCCTCTTCTTGTCAGACCTCCGCGACGTGCACACGCACCGACGGAGAGCTGATGCTACAGCATTTTCGTTTCGTCCATTTGGGGGCTACACAGAATTCTCGCTTGCTCTCCTTTCATGTAGCAATTCCGCTCCAGGGATGGATAGAATCAGCTTCAATTTGCTTAAAAACCTCCCAGATGTCGTGAAGAGGCGCTTATTGAGCCTGTTCAGCCAGTTACTGGAGCGCAAAATTGTTCCGGATGATTGGAGGCGAGTGAGGGTGATAGCCATCCAGAAGCCCGAAAAACCCGCGTCGGATTATAATTTGTATCGCCCTATCGCGATGCTGTCCTGTCTTCGGAAGTAATTGGAGAAGATGATTCTTTTCCGGCTAGACTCGAATATTTTTTTTTCCAGAAACACAATTTGGTTTCCCGCTAGGGCAAGGAAGTGAACGACTGTCTTGCGTTGCTTTCTTCAGAAATTCAGATTACTTTCGCTAAAAAAGAGCAAATGAGCTCAGTTTTTTTTGGACATTAAGGGTGCTTTTGATTCAGTTTGCGTTGATGTCTTATCCGACAAACTCCACTCGTGTGGACTTTTATCAATTTTAAACAATTATTTGTACAATTTATTGTCAGAGAAGCGTATGAGTTTTTCTCATGGTGACTCGGCAACTTCACGAATTAGCTACATGTGTCTCCCCCAGGGCTCATGTTTAAGCCCCCTTATTTACAATTTTTACGTCAGAGACATTCTATTTCCAAGCTGTAACAGTCGTCTTTTCATTTTTCTCGGACAACAAAATTGTACTGGAAGGTTTGATGATAAGAAAATTATTTTGAACTTTTTAGTGGAATGTCTTCACTTGTCATAAGACGAGTTTGTACAATCCCATTTAATTCCTCCACTTAATTGTACCTTGACAGATACGTATTTCGACCTCAACAAGTAAGGTCGTCTGCAGTGTCTCGTACTTGAGTCGAGTCAAGTACGAGACACTGAATACGACCTTACTGTTGAGGTCGAAATACGTATCTGTCAAGGTACAATTAAGTGGTGGAATTAAATGGGATTGTACAAACTCGTCTTATGACAAGTGAGGTTTGATGAGTTGGAATTGACGAATCCAACTCATCAAACCTTTTTTTGTTCAGTTTTCGATAGAAATTTGTTGAAAATCTATTTACGCAAAAGCTATAACAAAATTGATGAAGTAATCCACAGAGATTAGCGTCTTAAAAAATAAAGAGAACGGACGGACGGACTTTCCCCCTCTTGGGAGGTTTGTAAACCTATGCTCTAGAGCATCATTCTTGTCGGAGACAAATTTATATCACTTATTGAACATATGGGGTAAAATTCATGTTGAAGGCATGCTGGGTTCTTGGTTTGGAAATTACTGGGCATGAGAATATTAATTAGAATCATGATGGACAACTGCAAAAATAGTAATTTGGCTTAGAAACCTTGAAAATAAAAACTATGGAAGTGCTTAAGGATCAGTAATGTCAACAAAGAAAGAAATATAGAAGAGACCAAACTAAGTCATTTTGAAATATCCGCCAAGTTAGTTAAAAGTGTATGGCACTTTCACAAAATCATGAACAAAATCATAAGTGACTTCTTCATTGGCATTGCTGGAATGAAAAAGTTGAATGATTTGTAAAACTCATGTCGTTATGTTTGAAAATTTTCAGTACAAAAGCTAGTGAAACAACAAAGTACCAGTCTGATGAATCGAAAGCCTTGAATCAAATCATCGGATATGCACGACAGATACTTTTTTTGCATCTGTCGAACATAAGCACCAGATAGAGAAAACTTTTTCAACTCGTACCATGTACCTACATGCTATCGGTTCCAGAAACTTTCCCATTGGCAACGTGATTATGCGACGAAAATTACGGTGGGAACGAAAAATAAAAACCCTACTTAATTCACCGAGTGGTGAAACTGCCTTTCTCGCGTTTAGCCAAGACACCAACCTTATATGGCGCTTACATAGTTTGATTCCATTTTCTTAATAACTTTTAAACGCAATGTTCGATCGTTATCAAATTCAATAGTGATCAACTAGGGTTTGTCCCCCGTCGAATGCAACTTGTTGCGAGAAAATCGGTTAAGAATTACTATATGAAAAAGTGGCTAATGTTTTTCGGTTTTCGTGTGCACACACACACACATACACACGGACAGACAGACATTTGTACAGATCCACGAGCTGAGTCGATTGGTATATGACATCATGGGTCTCCGAGACTTCCATAAAAAGTTCGATTTTGGAGTGAAATGATAGCCTTTTGGTACAACTTTGTTGTACGAGAAAGGCAAAAATAAAGCTGCCGAAAAGGCTGCCAGGTGTTGAACAGTTGGGAGGGTTTGGCGGGTGAACTTTTGGCACTGCCGCAGGCCACAAAAGTTACCTGACCGGGCGAAACAATAAAAACAGAATCGAATCAAACCGCGCGCGATAGCCATTGTGGCGGCACGGGTTAAAGTTAAACAGCGTTTCAGTTCCCTACTACTTTTCACACAATTCTGCTCAGTCTTGTATGCACGCGGTGGGTAAAATGATCACCTTCTTCCCATTGTGTGCAAATTAACAGTTTTCATAATCATATTCAACATAATAACTCAGCCACTATGGCTTTCAAACGTATTTTGAAATAAAGTATTTAAAAAAAATGTTTCAAGAAAATATGGGTATTATCCTTTTTTTGCCTTTCTAGCGCAATATGTTTTTCATAGGAGAACTCGCATCATCAAGAATAATATACCAAATATAAATTGAGCAAATACTTGTTTTCACTGTATGCTTCTTTTGACTTAATTGGTTGCTAGTGGTTAATGAAAAAGTAACGGACGACAGTAAGCTGAATTGGAACTTACATCTTGAGGAAGCATTGAGTAAAGCTACAAATGCTTTATAGATAAGTAAGACGACATTCGGTAAAAAGTGGGGACGGAGACGAGCCAGCCTTGGGCTGAAAGTCTCCTTAATAAAGATACAAAAAAAAAATGGGACTAAACCCAAAAATGATTGAATGGATTTATACGGCGATTATGAAACCCAGAATTTCGTATGCCGCTTTAATTTCTTCTTCTTCTTACTAACATAACATCCCCACACTGGGACAGAGCCGCCTCGCAGCTTAGTGTTCATTCAGCACTTTCACAGTTTTTAACTGCGAGGTTTCTTTGCATTCGTTTATCATGAGGCTAACACGATGATACTTTTTATGCCCAGGGAAGTCGAGACAATTTCTAGTCCGAAAATTGCCTAAACCGGCACCAGGAATCGAATCCAGCCACCCACAGCATGGTCTTGCTTTGTAGCCGGCTTTGTACCGCACGGCTAAGGAGGGCCGCATTAATATAGTGGTCAAAAACAAAAGAAAGAGTGGTTCAGGAAAAGTTGGAAAAACTTGAAAGATTGTCTACTCTTTCAATAACTGGTGCAATGAGAAACACGCCGAATAAAGCGCTAGACGCTACCATTGAATCAATTTATTTTCGGAGGTGACCTAAAACGACATCTTAGTATTCTAAACAAAATAAGTATCAACTCACTTATCACAAACAATGATGACTGGATGAGGAGAAGATACAATTTTTATCGTTGTTTTGATGTAATTAATGTTGAGCGAAATAGGGTAGAGAACCATTTGGGCAGCACCCCCTATTCCCGCCAGCAACGTTCGACCCGGCAGACGTTGTTCTGCATAGTAGGCGAAAATGCGCGTTGTGAACTGCCCATGCAAAGTTTCCACACGATTCTTAATTTCAGTTTTTCACAATTTACGTATCTTTACTAATAATTGTCGCATGAGGAAATATCATATAAACCCGTCGGAAACTATAACGAATGTAACTGCTGAAGGAATGAAGAAAATCCATCCAGCCGTTTTCAAGTTATGCGGATACGAACACAGACCATTTCATTTTTATTATATAGAAGATTTAGTTTCTGGCGATATCTAGTGATGTACAAATAATCAAGCGATTTGGTTGGAACGCGGTTCAGTTTTGGTTGGTCCCGAACCATTTTGTGGTGTATCTGCTTGTTGTCTTCGAATGGAACTCAAATCTTGGGAACATTCTAGAATAGAGGAAATCTGGAAAAACACCTTGATTGCGAGGGAGTCAAAACGTTTCATCACACCAAACGCACATATTTATCACTCGTCAAATTTTAGATCTTTCAAAAAAAGATCTTAACACATTCACAGGCCATTGCCCGAGCCGATATCACTTGAAGCTGTTAGGAAAAGTTCAAGATGATGTATGTCGTTTCTGCAGCATACATGTAGAAGACTCGGAACATCTGTAATGCCATTGTCCGGCAATTTTTAGAAAGAGATTACATTTCTTCAACAAGGTGCTGATAGAACCCTCAGAAGTTTGGAGAACAAGTCCCAATATCGGTTCATCAGAACCATAATATCGCATTGGGATAACGCTGGTAGTCAAGGTAATGCAATTGCTCTAAATAGTAATGATGCGTCAACTTGACAAAGCTGGATAAAATAGGGCATATATCACAATAGATCTAACAAATGATCGCAGTGATTAAAATACCCAACAAGCGAAAAAAAAGCACGTATCAAATTGTTTGCTTTGCCAATGTTTTGGAACATCCTGTTTTCCCAAAAAATAATTCAGTGAATAACCGGTGATTGATCTTTAAATGCTTTATATGTGATTTTACAACTTTCACTTGAAATCAGTGTTTGTATAATCATTCACAAATCTCATTATCGAGCTCTTCTGCGCAAATGAACTCGTTCGCGAATTTTAAGGAATGCATCACGCCCGAGTTTTTCATGCTAGAACGCATCGTTTCGTTCATTTGCCAAAAAAAAATCATTTCGCTAGAAAACAGTGTTTAAAATTTATCTGGGGACAAATCTCGCTTAACTTTTCAAAAGGACCTAAGTAACATTTTTTTCATGAATTAATTTGAATAGTGCAATCAACAGACCAATATGAAAGCTTTTGATTGCAGTACTCAAATTAAATCATGAAAAAAATGTTACTTATGTCCTTTTGAAAAGTTAAGCGAGAATTTATTGTTTACACGCGCAAGCGTATTCATTGTTCTATGCGAAGAACGGCAATTTATTTACTGTTTTTAACGAAAAAGAATAAAAGAAAACCTACACGGAAGAATAAAAGTACCCAGCCAGCGTTGAGTTTTTTTAAACTTATTTTTGAGTTTTTTTTTCTCTTCTCTTTCATCCACTCTTTCTTCTGTTGTAAAAAACAAAAGAGGCAAACAATCCAACGCCGCCTGTTCAATACGGGAAGCCAATTTTGAGTTTTATTACCTGAGGTCGAAACTGAGTGAATTAAACTTACATTTGGGTAAATATATTTTTTGTTGGGTACTTTTTTAACATGGGAGTAAAGGCAAACTTCTTCGACCCTACTTACTCAATTTTGGCTTCCCGTACGGATGTTCGAGGTTGGGTGAATTAAACTCACTATTGGGTAGTTTATTTCTTCTGTGTACGATTATTTTTTGTCCATCCGAAACAAAGTTAGTACGCTTTTTATATCGAAGTTGGATTTTTCTTCAGATACAGGCAACTTACCCAACATCGGAAGTAATACGCTGGATTCGTCTAAAGATGCGCTAAACAACGCATTAATTAGTTTGACGGATAAAATATCGTAAAAAAGTTTGGTTCGAAAGTCCCGACTGTCGAATTCTAATTTGGTGCTATGCCGACAATAAATAGACGATTCAACTAAGCCATGAGTTTTGAAATTTTGTGTTTTTCCCAACACTGCTTGAAATAATGTATCGTTTCGTATCAAGATACTCGTAGCTCGTAGCTGGAATAGACTATTGAGTAGAATTAATCAGAGTTTTATTATACAGTACATTTTCCTATTAAGCGGCATCGTTGATTTTATAGAGTGGTACTAATGCTAGAATAAAAAATAAATAAAAAATCTCAGATACCGAAATCCAATTTATCCCGTTGAACATGGTATTTCGATTTTAACGACTTCTTTACTGCGGACCAGCTTGCTCGAAATCCTCAGTTCAATCGGTATTGATAGAAATAATAGTTGCGCTTCATCGCTTTTCAACTATCGAGCTGTTCCGGCTTTTTTTCTTCATAAGCACCTTGCCAACAACCGCTGAATGGATAAAAGTTCGTCGCGTGTTGAGAAATAAAATCGAACAGTCCGCAGCACAATAACCGCATCCCGGTACGTGATTAAACTGTTAAGCTTAATTTCGTTTTATTACTTTCTTCATCGGTTTTAGTGCCTCGGGTCCAGGATTATTTCTAGAAAAGGAACAGGAAACTTCGGCGCTGTACTTCACACCTGGTTCAATTGGGTTGATGGCGTTTATAAGAGGCGTTTATTTCAGATTTAGATCCTCAGTCTAAAAGGAGGTGATGAAAATTGGTCCATTCAAAAATAATCTGTTGGTATTGACCCGAAAGTTTGAGTACACGAAGCCCCAATAATATAATTTGATGTAGGAGTTAAAATCCAGATTTGATTTTTGATTTTCGACGCACATGAGCTAAAATAATTTTGTTACATACGTTGAGCAACAACACTTGATTGCAATGGCAAATCGAGAATTGACTATTTATAATGGATTACGGTAGCATAACGTTTTTAGAAACAAGCTAGTTTTAGTCAACCATGTTATTTATTCATATAAAATAATTTATATTATTTTATCAAGTAATCAAGAAGGCCATTATGTTCCGTGTTTGATTAACCCTATCATCCTTATTTGCTATGATATATTTTTAGTTATTAGTATTAATTAATATATTTCAATTGCCTTTGGCAGTTAAGTTTTTTCCTCTGATTGAAATGAACCATGTAGGAATTACAATGTTTTCAACTTAAACTAAACTGAATCTAATTAAAATAATGGAACAAGAAACACGGCGTGTTTGGTAGAACAATATTATCGCAAAAAAAATGAGCATCGCTTAAATTTTAATTACGAAAAATTATAGTTTTTTATCTTTCATTTCCTTGGTATTTCTAACATTCTAATCTAACACCAGCTGCCAGTCACGAGTGACTCCTAAGTCGAGTCTTCCATTCATTTTTTAACCATTCTTCATGAATCAAATGCAACAAATGACTATTCTTCTTTTTCTTTTATTTCAAACCTATTTTTTTAGGCTCAGATGTGGAGAAGCATAACGTGCTAGCAAACAAAACCGCTTCGCAATGGTTAAACCCACTGGTATGATTTAACAGCAACCTCTCCCTGATCAATTTATAAATTTATTTTATATAAATTATAATTTTATTATTGTTACACTTTTTGGATTTCAATGTAAATTAGCAAAATTAGTATAGATTTATCCAGATATAACATAATTTGCAAATTGATCATTTGAGCTCTAAAAACGATGGAATTCCGATGTTCATGCGCATGCCAAGACCATGCTGGAGGTGGTAGAGTTTTATGCCCGGTAATAATAATACCAAAATTAATATGCAAAATACTTTAGGCATAACATGCTTAGGTATTTTAATACCATCACAAATTATTATTCGTTTGGTATTGTTAAGATAAGATGATTTATAAGATGTATAATCACACGCTGATGGTAATTTACTCAAACCCCATATTTCCCTTCTTCTCTCATTAAAAAAAGGCAAAAAAATCCTCTAGCATAGAACGCAATGATTTTTTTAAAGCTATTTACGCGAGACGAAGATGAACATATTGCTTTTGAGAAACCGATAGTTTTCTTTGAAAACTGAACTCGAAAATATACTGTGATCATCGTGGTTTTCAATCGCAGAACAACGAAATGCAAGTCAATAGGTTGTATCATTTAAATGTTAAACTATATTGGTACCTGTCGTATTCCAACCGAAAACGGCTGAATGGAATCCGCCATTGAAGAGCGGTGCGACTGTTCGTTTGTAAATTCGACAACAAACTGCCAGTGCAATCTTCGTCGTTGCTATTCAACCCGATGGCGTTACCAACACAACGTTTACAATGTTTACATTTTTTTTTCACGATAGGGATCAGTATTTGTGCATATGCAACATTGAGAGTTCGAATCAAGTCTAATGTGAAACTTGCCACATTGTACGGTAAATTGGGACACGCGAAATATGTGATTTCACGAAATTGGTATATTTGATTGATTATGTTTGATGTGCTATCCGCAATATCAGAATCAATTCATAGTCTAGAATCACTTATACAAACTAAAATCATTAGCCGCTACTCTGAATACTACATCTTTCTCCTTCCCTACTCTTTCAACTTTGTAAGAATATGATTTCAGTTTCATAAATTTTTCAAAATAAAGAAAAATCAAACCTAAATTGCTTCAAAATAAATTTAATCTTTTCATAATATTTTAGTACCATGAACATCCAATGCAAAAAAAAAACAAACTTGGTGTTAAGTACCGCCGTATTTTAGCTAATCACCAATATTGATTAGCCGCTTACTTTGAATACTACATCTTTCTTCATAGGTCTTCCATAGAATACCCAGACGTAGTTCTACGTCAACGTGCCTTGGAGTTCTATTCTCTCTCAAAAAAAAAAAAACAAAAATGCATCGGAATCCTGCTTTGCATTCGCAAAGTATACTCTTCTATAGAATACACAAACGAAGTCCTACCTTAAAATGCCTTAGAGTTCTACTTGCTCCGCTCCCGCTTTGGAGTCCTTCACATTCGCAAAGTATACTCCTCTATAGAATGCACAGCCGTAATCCTACGTCAAAATGCCTCGGAGTTTCCGGAATGAACACAAAATGTCTTGGAATCCAGCTTCGCATTTGAAAAGTGTACTCTTCAAAATGTACTCTACATAATACACAGACGTAGTCCAACGTCAACATGTCTCGAAGTTCTACACGCTTCGGAAAAAAAATAAAAATACCTTGAAATCCTACTCTGCATTCGCAAAGTGTACTCCTTTATAGAATACCCAGATGCAGTTCTACGTCAAAATGTCTCGGACTTTTAATCGCTCCGGAATGAACACAAGATGTCTTGGAGTCCTGCTTTGCATTTTCAAAGTGTACTCTTCTATTGAATTCACAGACGTAGCCCTACTCCAATATGCCTCAGAGTTTTACTCGCTCCGGAATAAACACGAAAATGCCTCGAAAGTCTGCTTCGCATTCACAAAATGTACTCTACATAATACACAGACGTAATCTTACGTCAACATGCCTCGGATTTCTACTCGCTCCGGAATCAACAACAAATGCCTCGGACTCCATCACATTCGCAAAGTATACTAGAATACACAGCTGTAGTCCTAC
This sequence comes from Armigeres subalbatus, assembly GCF_024139115.2. Classification (NCBI taxonomy): domain Eukaryota; kingdom Metazoa; phylum Arthropoda; class Insecta; order Diptera; family Culicidae; genus Armigeres; species Armigeres subalbatus. The sequence continues at coordinate 172,456,358 of NC_085141.1, read as the reverse complement.
GTCTACGTAATGAACACAAAATGTCTTGGAATCCTGCTTCGCATTTGCAAAGTGTTCTCTTCTATTGAATACACAGACGCAATCCTACGTCAACGTGCCTCGGAGTTCTATTCGCTCCGGAATAAACACGAAAATGCCTCAAAGGTTTGCTCGCATTCACAAAGTGTACTCTACATAATACACAGACGTAGTTCGACTTTAAAATGTCTCGGAGTTTTACTCTCTCCGGAATGAACACAAAATGCCTTGGAATCCTGCTTCGCATTCGCAAAGTGTACTCTCCTATTGAATTCACAGACGTAGCCCTACTTCAACATGCCTCGGAGTGTTACTCGCTCCGGAATAAACACGAAAATGCCACGAAAGTCTACTTCGCATTCACAAAATGTACTCTAAATAATTCACAGACGTAATCTTACGTCAACATGCCTCGGATTTCTACTCGCTCCGGAATCACCAAAAAAAAACTCGGAGACCTGCTCGCTCCGGAATAAACAAAAAAAATGCCTCGGAGACCTGCTCGCTTCGGAATATACAAAAAAATGCCTCGGACACCTGCTCGATCCGGAATAAACAAAAATTGCCTCGGAGACCTGCTCGCTCCGGAATAAACAAAAAAAAACAAATGCCTCGGAGACCTGCTCGCTCCGGAATAAACAAAAAATGCCTCGGAGACCTGCTCGCTCCGGAATAAACAAAAAAAAAATGCCTCGGAGACCTGCTCGCTCCGGAATAAACAAAAAATGCCTCGGAGAACTGCTCGGTCCGGAATAAACAAAAAAAAAATCCTCGGAGACCTGCTCGCTCCGATATCTTTTATTCCATCCTCGGGAGACCTGCTCGCTCCGGGATTATGTTTTATTAAACACTCGAAGACCTGCTCGCTTCGGTATTTTTTTCTCTGATTTCGGAGACCTGCTCGCTCCGAAATGCAGTACTTTTTTAGCATAATTCAACAACATAAAATGTGAGCATACTTACCATTTAGTAACTAGCACACTAATGGATGTGGCAAGCACCATTTTCATGTGCTAGTTACAAAACCAAACACTATTTCTACCGACTGCGACATGTTGTATTCCAACCGAAAACGGCTGAATGGAATCCGCCATTGAAGAGCGGTGCAACTGTTCGATTGTAAATTCGACAACAAACTGCCGGTGCAATCTTCGTCGTTGCTATTCAATGGCGTTACCAACACAACGTTTACAATGTTTACATTTTTTTTCACGATAGGGATCAGTATTTGTGCATATACAACATTGAGAGTTCGAATCAAGTCTAATGTGAAACTTGCCACATTGTACGGTAAATTGGGACACGCGAAATATGTGATTTCACGAAATTGGTATATTTGATTGATTATGTTTGATGTGCTATCCGCAATAGCAGAATCAATTCATAGTCTAGAATCACTTATACAAACTACAGTACCTAGTGTTATGGTATTGATCTCAAAAGAAACATTTTATATTGCAGCAATAATCTAAATAACTTATACCGTCCATTAAATCCAACTATCAGCTTTATATATAGTAATACCAGCAAGCTGACCTTCAACATATCGATGTTGAACTTGCTAACAACCGCTTAGAACATGTATGAGCCGCGACTCCCAGGGAGGTCGTGGTCTGATCAATATTGGGTCGCGAAAGATGAATCTTGATATACTTTTGTCCCTATTTTGTCCAACAAATCTATCACAGCCATTAGATTTGGATCTGGTAGTGAATGGAGAACAATAAATTTTGAGATTCTGTCAAATACAATGAAATCCAAACAATTCAAATCCAATCCAAATTCAATCCAATTCCAATAAAAATCCAAGCCACATTCAATCCAATTCCAATCAACATCCAATCCTAATCCAATCTAAATCGAATCCAAATCCATTCCACATTCAATCCAAATCCGTTCCACATCCATCCAAATCCAATCCAACCAAAATCTAATCTAAATCCGATCCAAATCCGTTCCAAATCAAATCAAATGCAATTCTAATTTAAATCTGAATCAAATGCAATCCTAATCCAACCAAAATCTAATCCAAATCCGTTTCAAATCCATTACAAATCCAATCCATATCCAATTCAAATCCATTCCAATCAAATCCAAATCTAATCCAAATCCTATCTAAATCCGTTCGAATTCCAAATCATTTCCAATCCATTCAAAGTAATATAATGATGCGATGTGAAGGAATTCATAATGGTTAGTTCAATCTAACGCGAACTCATTTTTATGCAAATTCTAAAAGCCAATGTGGGAGGGTCGCAAGCAATATGCGATTCTGCTAGGTGGGTCACATGTACAAGTAGTTTGGGAACATCTGGCCTATATGATATTTATCTGAAATTTCGCAGAGATATCATACTTAAATGAGATAGCATAAGTATATCCCTAAATTTTAGACTTATGTTAACGAGTACTATTAGCCAATGGGGGCCCTCCTTAGCCGTGCAGTAAGACGCGCGGCTACAAAGCAAGACCATGCTGAGGGTGGCTGGGTTCGATTCCCGGTGGCGGTCTAGGCAGTTTTCGGATTGGAAATTGTCTCGACTTCCCTGGGCATAACAGTATCATCGTACTAGACTCATGATAATATGTATGCAAAAATGGTAACTTGGCTTAGAAACCTCGCAGTTCATAACTGTGGAAGTACTTAATGAACACTAAGCTGCGAGGCGGCTCTGTCCCAGTGTGGGGATGTAATGCCAATAAGAAGAAGAAGACTATTAGCCAATAACTCCAAACTTATGACTTTGTGAATGCTGGCAACGTTTTTGAGCTTCGTGAATGTTGGATATTTCATCCAACGGGTAATTCCGCTACGACTACTAAGTCAGTAAATTAAAAAAAAAACTTCAAGATAATATATTAAGTCTTCCGAACAACTTTGTACGATAGATCTCCATATCTCTCAGATTTCGTTAGAACTAGCTTAACTGGTAGTCTCATGTACAATAAAGTCGCCAAGTTATATATTGCAAACTAAATTTATTCTAACAAAAATCAATGTTTCCATGACCCACCTTCGTCCAACACATTAATAAAGCAAAAAAAAAAAAAAATGACCCACCTTGGGATTTTCTAGATTGTCAACCCTTCTCTCGGCAGTCTCCTTGACACGTCTTGTGGTATTGCAAACCACAAACCATTTTCCAGCGGTCTTCCTAGCTTTGTGATTTTTCAAACCACAATCCATTTTCCAGCGGTCTTCCAGACGCGCTTTGTGGTTTTCCAAACCACAAACCATTTTCCAGCTCTTCCAGGCGCGCTTTGTGATTTTCCAAACCACAATCCATTTTCCAGCGGTCTTCCAGACACGCTTTGTGATTTTCTAAACCACAAACCATTTTTCAGCTCTTCCAGGCACGCTTTGTGATTTTCCATACCACAATCCATTTTTCAGAGCGGTTTTCCAGACGCGCTTTGTGATTTTTCAAAACACAATTCATTTTCCAGCGTTCTTGCAGACGCGTTTTGTGATTTTCCGAACCACAATCCATTTTCCAGCGGTCTTCCAGACGTGCTTTGTGATTTTCCAAACCACAATCCATTTTCCAGCGGCCTTCCAGACGTGCTTTGTGATTTTCCCAACCACAATCCATTTTCCAGCGGTCTTCCAGACACGCTTTGTGATTTTCTGAACCACAATCCATTTTCCAGCGGTCTTCCAGATACGCTTTGTGATTTTCCCAACCACAATCCATTTTCCAGCGGTCTTCCAGACGCGCTTTGTGATTTTCCAAATCACAATCAATTTTGCAGCGGTCTTGAACCACATTCTTTATGATTATTCAAACCACAATCCATTTTGCAGCGTGCTTCCAGACGCGCTTTGTAGCTACTTTTTTAATCATCAAATATTTTAACACATTAGCACATTAACAACTGAATTCAACTCACCTTTTGAAATCAACGTCAGGATCCAACAAATAACCTGGCAGGATCGCCAAAATGTGTGGCCCCAAATGGTTGGAGCGAATTGTTATGACAGCAGCTCTCGCCACGGAGGTCTGACCAGAAGAGGCCGAGTCATGGCTTGCTGCGCACTGATTGACACGCTGATGTGTTAATGTATAATCACACGCTGATGGTAATTTACTCAAACCCCACAAGATGCAAAGCTAGTTCATAACAGAGTATGGTTTCGATAACAGGTATTATTGAGGTAATTTCTCCTGGGACAATTTTGTTTTCATAAGATTCATACCTAGGGGCCCTCCTTAGCCGTGCGGTAAGACGCGCGACTACAAAGCAAGACCATGCTGAGGGTGGCTGGGTTCGATTCCCGGTGCCGGTCTAGGCAATTTTCGGATTGGAAATTGTCTCAACTTCCCTGGGCATAAAAGTATCATCGTGTTAGCCTCATGATATACGAATACACAAATGGTAACTTGGCTTAGAAACCTCGCAGTTAATAACTGTGGAAGTGCTTAATGAACACTAAGCTGCGAGGCGGCTCTGTCTCCCAAAGTGGGGATGTAATGCCGATAAGAAGAAGAAGAAGAACCCAAGTAGCACTTGCAACATTGTTCAAATAGAAAAATAAAAATAAAAGTTATATATGGATTGTAAATATGTTTTGACTGATACACCATGTATTTTAATGGTCGTACTTTGGTTCTAATTGTTTTTGGATCCGAAAGTTACAAATTATGGTTCTTGCATGTTTTTTACTTGTTTGCAACTAGTTTAAAACAAGAACTGAAAAAGTGATATTTGTTTGTGGTATATATGATTTTTACATACTTATTTATAACAATTGAAATCACACACGAAAAGTGTTTAACACTGTGAAGTCTACCATGGCTGTGATTAAAAATATTCACGCTTACCTTCAATTTATGAAGAAAATACGATGGATTATTTGATCCTGCATACAACAGCAGGGACAATGAAAAAGATTTCCTTCCATAGGTCTTCCTTCAGCGTACTTCCTCAAATTCTTCACTAGCTCTCTGGGTAGCTGCTTCCGATGTAGCCGAAAAGTATTCACAACATTTCTGGTATCTTTTACTTACTTCACTAACATCACTTTTTAATATTCTTCAAATATAAATAGGACTCAATTCGTTCACTTTATTATTATGTTATTGTTTTCGTGTATAACCCCTGCAACCTATGTACAATTAGTAGGTATTTCGAAAACCGATTTATTACTGTGTTATAACAAACTCTCATGTTTTGGTTGCGACTTGAATTATATATGAGTTTTATATGAGATTTGTAGTAGCACATTTATGAAAGGTAATTTTTGACAGATGTAAATTACATTGGTGACCAAAAATAATGAAAATCTCTTCGATTTAAAAAATAATAAATTTATATTGCAAATTAATAATTCGGATTTTATTATAATATTGGGTATATAAATTAACGGAAAAAGTAGTCAACCCTACGCCTCTAGCTAGCAAATCTGGAGACAAATATAAAAGGAAAGCAAAAGCGAAATACTGCCAAACTATCAGAATCTACAATATGTTCTTTGTTCAGATTTGTTATTATTAAATAGATCTATTATATTCCAGTTATAACGGGCTTGGTGGTCATATGGCTACCGCTTCTGCCTCATACGCAGGAGGTCGTGGGTTCAATCCCAGGCCCGTTCCATTCTTCCTACTTTGTATCTTTTCATATATTTCTCATGTTCTAGCAATCGCTAGAACTGGAAATGGGCTTTCATACCGTTTCCATCTTCTATCCCTCTATACCTACAACTTGATTAGTTCTAGCAGGTTACTGTTAGAATTCGAAATGAGCGAATATGTTCGTTTCGGCATCCAATTAGAATACTACACCACCCTTTCATAACTATCACATTGGCAACCCGTTAACCAAGACGAACCTCTGCCATAAAAAAACCTTAACCCCAAGATTCCAATAAAATTCCGCAGGAACTCGTGGCGAGTGCAGAGGTGTTCTCGGCTTGCAGTGGGCGAGTGACTGCATCATCAATTCCTTCCCATCCCCGATGACCGTGAGGACGTGGCCAGCGCCGTTATCGACTATCCAAAATACTAGAGCTCTCGGACTGTGCACATTGAGGTTGGAGAGCAAATCCCATGCTTCCATCCATTGATTCCCTGTGCAATTGCGATTGTTCTGGTCGATCACGGAGTAGCAACTACGAAATGCACGGTCATCATCATGCTCATGCTCATGCTCATGCTCATGCTCATTAAATAGATCTATTAGGGTATCTGTTCCTATATCAATAACAATAAGGCACAGTGCACATAAAATACATTGATTTCTCACCCAATTATCAAGTACCGTGAGAATAATTATGCTCAATTCACATAATTTTTAATTGAGAACAATTTGGTGACTTCAAAAATGAAATAAACATCACATTTATGAAGTATTTAACTGAAAAACATCATCACCACCATGCACCCATTTCAATAACATTCTTAAAATGTTAATCCTATGCCTGTACCTATTTCAATAATACTACTTCCAACATAAACTACGCACACTATTACTCATGTGTATACGTAACGATATGATTGCAGTGATGCCGAATTCTCCAATGTTTTTTATTTATGTAGGAACAACTGAAATGTTATTAGAAATATAATTACAATATTTCAGTTTTTGTTGCAATTTTCCATCTTATCAGTTCAATTTTATGTTTGTCATAATTTATCTTTTCGATATACCTTATTTTGCAAAAATGTCAGTTGAGTTTCACATTAAAAGTTCCTACAAGCCTTTTTGAAATAACAATCTAAGTTGGCAACCCTTGAGGATACAAGCAAGATGTAAACAGTTTGGAATACGGACAAGGATAATTCAGACATAGTTCGAAATAAACCTATATCAAACTATAGGAAATCGCGTTCTTTTTTCAAATATAATTGTATTAATAGTGAAAATGTGATGTGCTTTATGTGCTGTGAAGTGAATTTCATATGTAAACATTTGTTTTAGCTTGAAATTGAGTGGAAAACAACGTTGTGAAAACAGGTGTATCTGTTAGTAGCAATCGAGCAGTGCATCAAACCAGCAGCTCAGAGGTAGGAAAATGTGTTTTATAGTTTTGTTTCTCATAATTTGAGTCTTGTGAACTGAAATATAGCTTAAACGGAATTTTAAATAATATTATAAACATTGAAGAATGTTGTCCATTCATTATTATGTACGTTCGATGTGAGACATTGTATTTAAATCGATTTTCAATTGGGTTTATTGACGATTGTGATTAATATACGGGCTGTTATTAATATGGGAGCATTTACCCTATATTCCAGTTATCGTTGATATCATACTTGGTTACTATCATATGGTGAGTCATATGAATAAAGTTTAAAAAATCAAAGAGATTCTAAACTTTTTGATAACCAGTGTAATGCCGTATGATGATAATGGCGAATTGTTATGGCCTTAGTCAACAATATGACTGATTTTTCTATCATTCCGTACTGATTTTGTATGCACTTGCCATTAATTCCATCAGCTTCTAAAGGCGCATGATTTCTCCAGCAGCAAAAATGTTAGTTTCACCGAAAATTCAGAATGGCATGTTAATTTGCACAATGTAGTTAGCTAATTATCACGCAAAAAGAATAAAAAATATATAATTTGATTACCATCATAAATACCCTCTACGAAACTTTCATGGAAATTTATGAAAATCAGAAGAAAAAATTGAAAAAAATGACAACTTGATTTTTCAGCAGCATGTGTTACAATTGCGTTGTATTTTTGCTTCAAAATAAATTCCAATAAAACTCAGATGCTGTTATATATTGACTCCACCTCTTGCGCTTTTTCCGTTATATTGTAATCGTATATGTGATATTGGCAAAACTATTTTGCTCTACCAAAAAGACATAAACAAATTGTAATTTCTGAGTTTCGTTAAGTTGTGTTACTTGGGAAGAAGATTCATACCTTTAGCACGATTTTTCTGAATTCCAAATCCAAACTTTTGAAAATTCTTCAGTTTTGTGAAAACTGACCCTGACGCATTGCGATATCTAAGAAAACTGGTGTTCTTATATGTAAATGGAGTGAAAACTAAACTGCTATTTGAAAAAGATATGAACGATATGATTTCTAGGACAAAATACATAACTTTTTTTAAATTTTTATACGCTAGCTGTTTACGTCTATTTCCAGTTACCTTTCAGCATGGTGTTGCTTTGTACGCGGATATATTACCGCATGGCTAAGGAAGGCCCTAATATTACTGAGGTTAATTATTGTTTAACATGAACATTCAACTCCCATATGTCAATTAGCTTCTTTTTGATGAGTTAGGAGTCCTAGCAAAATTTCAAGCAATTCGGAGGTGGTTTAGGGGTGGCGCAAAGGCAATTTATGTTTGTATGGGAGTTAATGTAAAAAAAAAATTAAAATTTGTTCAAGGTCTCCTATAAATGTCAAAAAGTCATGAATTCAAATGTTCAACCCCAACCTCCCGTTTTTAGATTCTATATAAACGAAACCTGCTAAAAACACACTTATTTTGAAATCATTTGCCATTGTGAAGTTGAGGCCAACTTCACCATTTTAGCCATCTATCTCGGCCAATAAAACCGTTAAATGAACTTGAAACTAATGAGTTGACCGCAGGTTTCGTTAATATAGATTTTAAAAACGGATATTGGCATAGAACATTTGAGTTCATGACTATTTGACATTTGTAGGAGAATTTGAACAAATTTTAGTTTTTTTTCCCATATGAATTCCCATATAAACATATATTGCCTTTGCGCCACCTCTAAACCACCTCCGAATTGCTTGAAATTGTAACAGGAAAACTAAATCATTAAAAAGAAGCTAATTGGCATATGGGAGTTGGAATTTTCGAATATTTTTGAAATTTGAACTACTCTATAACAATCGTTTTGCATAATTTTGTGACACCAGTTAAACTCATTCATTCACATACGGTGTTGAACTTAGTCTGTAGATTAAAAAAACACCTTAATAAAGATTAAAAAAAAATTCATTCACATAACAAATTTCAATTTTGACATGTGTTGGGAAAGAATTGAGTATATATGTGCATAAGATTACGATGCAGTGTATAATCTTCATCTAAGCCCTTCTTAGCTGTTTTCAGAGGATTGCATAAATTTATTGAATTCGGCTTCGTTATACTCTTTGACGCTTGAGCTCTAATAAACAAGTTGTTTAGGCTATAACATGGTAATAATCGATTCTAATAATCGATTTGTTTTTATATGATGATTGGAAGAACAATAATCCAGAAATCTCATTTTATAGGAGACGCGGTAAATAATCGAGAGTTTTCCAACTAAGAAGGTTCGTTTCAGGGAGAAAAAAGTGTTGTTCGGGATCCCTCGGTAGATTTTTTTTTTAAATAGTCACGAAATTAAAGCTGAAGAGCTAGTGAAGTTTTAGCGATGCTCATTTTTTGTCATAAAGTTTCCCCATACACACGCCGTGGAAACTAATCATTGAAATAGTACAGCGGTTCTCAACATTTTTCTTGAGAGGTACTTTTTCGCACTTTTGCATTAATTTAGGTACCCCCTATTTTCTTTGCTGTAAATGAAAATAAGTGTAAAAATAAGTGAAACGGGATATATGACTTTCCATAAAGTTGGCTTAAATTTTCATTATTCCGAGAAATTTGAGAAATCCCACGTTAGCTATCTTTCGCCATCCGCCAATTGGCGGAATTCTTTACTTCTTTGCATGAATTGAATCACGTGGGCTAGAGGTAAATACGATTTGCTCAATTTCATCATGAATCAAATCAAACTGATTGCTCAGTTCGATAAGAGATTAACTATTTTTTCAATGTTAGAGTTAGAAGGAATATCTGAAGTCTCCAGCTTCCTTTTATTTTTTAAGCGATTTGGCAGGACGGTCGAGAAACCTTAATGCTTATACTATGTTCGCATTACGGCCTGAATAAAATGTTATTCAAATTATCGACAAAAGAAAGCTCATCAAGATAGTCGAATAACATGTTACAAGGCCCTAGTGCGAACATAGTATTAGAAGGAGGTGCCTACCAAATAAAGAAAGGAATAAATAAAAAGTATTAGAAGGAAGTGGATAATTGAAAGACTCCCCTTTCCTCATGGTTTTGTTTATATTCATTGCTGAGCGTGGAGATGTGACCTTCTAAGGTTTTTTTTCCAGAACGGTGTCCTTGCAGGATTACCACCGCAGTGCGTATAATGGACCCCCAGCATAACAATAGAAATTTTACGCTGGAATCAACGATTTCCAGCGAACCTCCAAAGGATAAAGTTATATTTCATGTCAGGATAGTAGTTTCGTGCAATTGTTTTGGACTGCTATACTGATATTTTGTATTATACACACACACACGCTAAAGGGTTCATTACTATTGCACACAAGAGGTCCATAATAGGCGCCTTATACGACTCACCACACTCTAGCGAAGCGTCTGAAGTAAATTTGAATCGTTAGAGGTCCATTACTAGCGCTTATTTTTATTTGTCGTGTATGTTTGGTGATGTCGGGCAGTGAACGGACAAGATGATAATGGGTGCACCACCATCGTAGTCCACTAATATTTGATACATGAAACAGTGGTGATGCCCTCACAACATAGAATGTCTCCTAAAAGGCAAAGTTTTCATATTAAATTTATCGATGCGATCAACTTGTAAGCTTGCGAAAACAAGTGAGACAAATTAACACTTTCTCGTCAGCGCAAAATACATGATTGCTGGATGAGTTTCTCCATTAGGCGGAATATTGATGGTGGCTACGTCCTCCCGAGTTCAACTACTTCGATAAGAGTGTCAGTGGCCAACGGGAGAAGGCTGGCATGGCTTCCAAAACTCACTGCCGGCGTTACTACATGGCGAATGGCACAGACATTGAATTGCTATCACTGACTTTTAGCAACGATACGTGACAATGTTGGATCCGTTGTTCAGCTAGGGATGCCTCAAATGCATCTAGTGTTTACAAGGGATGGTTTTTTGCTTGTGTTACGTATGTTTGCCATAAGGTATTTGTAAAAATTGAATGAATAAAATCAGTTATCAATGATAATTAATAATCCCGGAAAGAACGTCACTAATAAGATAAAGTTGGTGGCTCGAAGGCTCGTCCAAAGTGAGCGGATTAAATGTATGACAGTAGCGTGTAATGACGGCACATAGCTGCAAAGAGCACGCTATTGCGTCAAGCATCACTGCAAATTCGTCAGGTCCCATTAGGCTGTGCGGCCGCCTACTTTCGATGTCCGAGAAAAGCTCCAAGCTGGGAAGCGATAAATTCCATCATGTTCCCCATGGATGCATGTAGGCTTAAATATTTGACTGATTGGAATCGAGTAAATCCGCTGTTCTTGCTTTTACTAATGGACGAATCATGCGATTATGCTGAACGGTTATATGTTTTCGGAGCTACGAGCTGGGCACGTTTAATAGAAGCTATCTGTACCAGCTGAGTGCCAATCACTTTCCGATGTTAGCAGGCCTATTGTTATAGAATAGTACAAACATAATTGCAGCAAGAAAGCTAAAAAGTAAAGGAAGCACGATATTTTCTACTATTTGTATGTTAAAATTATTTGTTTGGACGCCGTCTTTGATTTCGAATTTGGATTTTTGATGAACCCCTTATATATTAAAATTTGTTTTTTTGAATGGAACATACAATAAATTCATATTTTCCTTACTCGTAATTTAAGAGACTAACGAATAAGTCCTTCTAATCACAACACTTGAAGTATTTTTGGAAGGTGCCGGAGTTTCATCAACCTCTAAGTGGGCAAATGTGTGCAACCTCTAATCTCTAAGTGGAATCTTAATTTCTGTAGCAATCCTAATACACATTGATAAGCGAACAGGTGTAGCAAATAATACGCAAATAATAACATTTTTCATACTCTGAATCATTGTACGGAATCAGGAAAAGAAGGTAAAAATTATTTCCAACAAATTATTTGAACAAAAAATATTGAACAAAACAATTTGAATAATTCAAGTGGCTGTAAATTGTGATCATAAAGCAGAATCAATATAAATGAACAGCAATGCTGTTACAGCATTTTTTCTAGTGGAATGTGAAGTTTAGTGGAATATTTACTAATTTGATATTCATAAAGTATATTTTAACACATACCTTCAAATAAAAAATTATTAGCAATTTTTATATTGATTTGATCATGTGAATTTGACCATTCCAGAACTTTCATGATGTATCGTATGTTTGCTCATGTTGTGTACAGCAAACGTGTTTTTTCGAAGTTGTACTTTTTACAACGGTCAAGTTAGTTTTAATTAAAATCCCTAGCAGCACACATATTTCACAGAGGTTACTGCAACTCATATGTGACCAGATTTAGTCACATTCAAGTTGCTGCAACCATTTTTGTCTGACTTGTGCTGCTCAGGAAGATCCCTGTATGTCTAATTTTCCATGTTTCAAATATTTTTCGCTGAGTGTTAGATTGTGTCGATCAATACAAAAGAATTAGTGCCATTTTTTTTAACAGATATTCCAATATATCAACATATCCATCAAATTGAAAACAAAAATATCACTCATACTCCAGAATAGCTGGAAATTGTATGCAGTGATTAATTTGAAGTACTAGCACTATATTGATTGGGACAAGTCTGTTCTAAACATTCGTGAAAATGGAACACAATCCACTGTACTTATTATTTTACTGGCTAGAAAGAAGCTGAAAAAACGCAATGATTCTGGAATACTGTAGTTCAGCGGTTCTCAACCTTTTTCTGGAGAGGTACCCCTTCGAACTTTTGCATTAATTGAATTAAATTAATCTCGAACGTAGGCTTCCAATCCTCTTGAAAAAATAATTCCGAACCCTTTGAAGGGAAGCTCCTTTTTGAATTCCTTTAAAGTAGGTTTCCACGCCTCTTGATTAAAGGCTTCTGAGCCTCTTGTAGATAGGCTTCCGAGCCTCTTGAAGGCGGTTCTGGAGTCACTGAAAAGGGAGGCTTCCTTTGCATTTTGAAAAGAGGCTTCCGAACCACTTGAAAGTAGACTTCAGAGCCTCTTGAAAGCAGGCTTCCGAGCCTCTTAAAAGGAGGCTTACGAGCTTCCGAGCAGCTTGAAAGGAGGCTTCCGAACCACATGAAAGTAGTCTTCTGAGCCTCTTGAAAGGAGGCAACCTAACCACTTTAAAGGACCCTTCCGAGCCTCTCGAAAAGAGGCTTCCGAGCCTCTATAAATGAGCCTTCCGAGCCTCTTGAAAGGAGGCTTCTGACTGAGCCTCTTGAAAGGAGGCATCTGAGCCTCTTGAAAGGAGGCAACCTAACCACCTTAAAAGAGACTTCTAAAGTGCCCAGCTGGCTTCCGAGCCTCTTAAAAGGAGACTTACGAGCCTCTTGAAAGGAGGCCTTCGAGCTGCTTGGAAGAAGGCTTCCGAGAAGCGTAGAAGGATGCTTCTAATCCTATTGCAACGATATGCAAACGAGCTTTTGTGAAAAACAAATCATGTTGTTCATTCGACGTTTTGTTCGTTTGATCTTTTGTTCCGCAGCCCTTCATACATTGAGCTGATTTTGGAAGGCAGCATTCTATTGGGATTTATTCATCGCATTGCATATTATGTACAATATAAATTTTTGAAATAAAAAATACACAATTATCAAAACTTTATCAATGAGTTTGATTGGAATTGTAATACGTCCGCCATTACGCATTTTTATCCGAGGTACCTCCTAGGGCCAGTGAAGGTACCCCCATGGGTACATGTACCCCAGGTTGAGAACCGCTGCTGTAGTTGAATGACGCAGGATGCAAAGTCGAATAGAAACAAAATTCATGATAAGTTTCAGAGATGAAATATTAAAACGGCTTCATAGATCGCAATTCAGAAAACACCACCACCCCCTCCCCCCTGAGTAATTTTCTGGTTACCCCACTGGTTAAAACAATCGACGATGCTCTACCACGACCATTCGATTTTGTCTCACGAGTTAAAACTCAAAGGTGCAGCCCAATCGGGATGTACGAAAAGGTGACGTAGGACTATGTAGCTGTACTCAATAACGTTTAAGGTCACTCCTGACGGAATCCAAGTTTAAAAGCGCTCGCGTTTTCGGGGGCACACCACTCGATACGGAAACAACGCACAACTGTCATTTTTATTATTTCACGCATGCTGCGACGCAGCAAAGCTAAATTAACAAAAATGACAGTTGTGCGCCGTCTCTGAATCGAGTGGTGTGCCCCCGAAAACGCGAGCACTTTGGAACTTGGATTACGTCCGAAGTGACCTTAAACGACAATGACGATCTTGAGAAGATCCATTATTTTTTAATGAATGATTTGTTTATCGGCTTTTTCGGTCCGTTCTACTCAAAGTATGAGGGAGTAGATAATCGAAAGATAATTGAAAATCAACAAATTGGAAGCCGTTCCTTAGGGCGCGAACAAGTATGAAACCCCATCTCGCGGTCCTTAGCCTCTTATCCAGCAACGCCTATCCCCACCTCTTCGTGTCGCTGGCTGGGATTCGAGCAACCTTATGGAACGTACACACGGTCAATCAGTTTGACCAACATTGACTCCAACTCTCGTTTACTCCTCTCCTGAGATGCAAATTTTACTGAGCGTCTGTTCTCCATGTTAGAAGCGGCTCACAACAGCGTATGTTCTCCATGTGAGGGGCGGCTGATCATCGTCGTCCGAGTGCCAGCGAGGGACTCTAAGTGAAACTGTCCACCTTGGTCCACCGGAAATAATAAGGAATGGTCCTCCGGAAATTTAGGGAGTTTGGTTTCAGGCCCTGCAAGCCAGCCATCAAAGAAAAACTCACGCAACGAATTATCAACAGGAGAGTACGGACCGGAACAATCGGTGAAGACAGGCGACGAAAAGGGACTAGCGATTGGAAAGTCGGTTCGTGGAACTGCAAATCTCTCAACTTCATCGGGAGCACACGCATACTCGCCGATGTGCTCAAGAACCCTGGATTCGGCATCGTAGCGCTGCAGGAGGTTTGTTGGAAGGGATCAATGGTGCGAACGTTCCGAGGTAATCATACCATCTACCAGAGCTGCAGCACACACGAGCTGGGAACAGCTTTCATAGTGATGGGCGATATGCAAAGGCGCGTGATCGGGTGGTGGCCGATCAATGAGAGAATGTGCAGGTTGAGGTTCAAAGGCCGTCCATAGCCCACACTCCTGAAGCACTGATGATGATAAGGACGCATACTACGCGCAGCTGGAACGTAAGTACGACAGCTGCCCAAGCCACAGCGTCAAAATCATCATAGGAGATTTGAACGCTCAGGTTGGCCAAGAGGAAGAGTTTAGATCGACTATTGGGAAGTTCAGCGCTCACCGGCTGACGAACGAAAACGGCCTACGACTAATTGATTTCGCCGCCTCCAAGAGTATGGCCATTCGCAGCACCTACTTCCAACACAGCCTTCCGTATCTGTACACCTGGAGACTGTATCGACCGTATTCTGATTGATGGACGGCACTTCTCCGACATTATCGACGTCAGTACATATCGTGGCGCTAACATCGACTCTGACCACTATCTGGTGATGGTTAAACTGCGTTTAAAACTATCCGTCATCAACAATTTTTGGTACCGACGACCACCGCGGTACGACCTAGAGCGACTGAAGCAACCTGATGTCGCCACTGCATATGCGCAGCATCTCAAGGCATGTCGGAAGAGGGCGAGCTCGATGGGGCCCCTGTTGAGGACTGCTGGAATACAGTTAAAGCAGCCATTAACGACACAGCGGAGAACAACGTTGGGTATGTGGGACGAAGTCGACGGAACGATTGATTTGATGAAGAGGGCAGACAGATTCTGGAAGAGAAGGACGCAGCGCGGGCGGTCGCGCTGCAGCAAGGTATAGACGGAAGCGGAGAGAGCAGACCCGCCTTTTTCAGGAAAAGAAACGCCGCCTGGAAGAGGCTGAGGGCGAGTACATGCAACAGCTGTGCCGTTCTCAAGAAACACACAAGTTCTATCAGAAGCTCAACGCATCCCGCAAAGGCTTTGTGCTGCCAGCCGAAATGTGCCGGGATAAGGATGGGAGCATCTTGACGAACGAACGTGTGGTGATCAAAAGGTGGAAGCAGCACTACGAGAAACGTTTAAATGGCGCTGAGAGTGCAGGCAGTGAAAGTGAAGGCAGCGGAGGAGATGACTACGTCAGTTCAGCGGACGATGGAAGCCAACCAGCCCCCACCTTGAGGGAAATTAAGGATACCATCCAACAACTAAAGCCAATAAAACAGTTGGTAAGGATGTTATCGTAGCTGAGCTCATCAAGATGGGCCAGGATAAGCTGTGCACTTGCCTGCACAAACTGATAGTTAGAATCTGGGAAACTGAACAGCTACCGGAGGAGTGAAAGGAAGATGTTATATGCCCCATCTACAAGAAAGGCGACAAGCTGGAGCGTGAGAACTTTCGAGCGATCGCCATCCTTAATGCCGCCTACAAAGTGATATCCCAGATCATCTTCCGTCGCCTGTCACCAATAGTGAATGAGTTTGTGGGAAGTTATCAAGCCGGCTTCGTTAACGGCCGCTCGACAACGGACCATCGACTGTACAACGTACCCATGGAAAAACTAGAATTCGAATAGGAAGAAAATAAAATCTACAACGCAGCTGAAATGAACGGGTACGACAGGAAGTTTGTGGAAACAATTCTCCGAAAACACAAACGAAAAAGGCACCGCCAGGAAATCACAACACTGGAACCAGCAGCAGAGAAAAATAGAAGAATAAGTCTACCGTTTTATCCCAGAATAACCAACCCAATTAAGACCGCACTTCGACGACAGGGACTACACGTAGTACACAAAAGCGAAAACACTTTACGTGATTTACTGTGTAACCTGAAGGATAGGGTTCCATCAGAAGAGCAGTCAGGAGTTTACCGAATCTCCTGTGATGACTGTTCTGCAGTCTATATCGGTCAGACCAACCGCAAAATTAAAGTTCGTTTAAGGGAACACAAAAGTGCTGTGGAAACACTGAAAATACACGAATCGAGCGTGGCCGCACATGCAGTAAACTGTGGTCACAACATAAACTGGGAGGATTCAAAACTGTTGAGAGCAGTAAGAAAAACTCCCAGCTCAACGCATGGGAGTCGATGTTCATCACAAACTCCAAGGAACCGCTGATGAATGAAGACGAGCCACCCATCGTATCCAACCTTTTCGGGCTGACCGAAAAGAACATTCCCTAACAACAATTGCAACCGAACGTGTACGAGCAACGTACGAAAAGTAGTCAGTTGGACATAGTCCTGATGATGGGCAACATCGCGCCCGAAACCGGTCGACTTAAAAGGTAATTTTAAAAAATCTTAGTTGACGAGTGTAAAAACGATAAGTGTTATGTCTTGTCTCGCGTCGCGTTTTATTAGTCTCGCGTCGCGTTTTATCAGTAACGGACCAGATCTTTACTGTACGGCAAATCCTTCAAAAATACCGTGAAAACCAGGTCCCAACGCACTATCTGTTCATTGATTTTAAATCGGCATACGACAGTATAGACCACGTAGAGCTATGGAGAATTATGGACGAGAACAGCTTCCCTGGAAGCTTACCAGACTGATCAATGCAACGGTAGATGATGTGCAAAACACTCCAGTTCGTTTGAATTGCGCCGGGGACTAAGACAAGGTGATGGACTTTCGTGACTGTTGTTCAACATTGCGCTAAAAGGTGTCACGCGGAGAGCCGGGTGTAACAGCCGGGGTACGATTTTCAACAGATCCAGTCAATTTATTTGTTTCGCGGATGACATTGACATTGTCGGCCGAACTGTGGAGAAAAATTGATTTTTGAACCACTCTGATATTTCGTAAAAAACTATGAAAGTGAAAAAGTCATAACAGAAAAGTAAGCTAAGACCTCGTGGCGCCAATGACTCTGTGAGATATGTAATGCCACAAAAGATAGAAGGCAGTTGTAATTATGTTGTAACGTGCTTAGGAATATATTTATCGAATTATCAGATATTCATTAACCATAAATTGACTTATTTGGTAGAGTAAAAACTAAGTGAGATAATAGTGATCTAATAGAGAATTCACACACTGGACATACACGTAGTAAAGCTCAAACCAATCACAGGAATGTAAATTATTGTCTTCTGCAATCAATTTATCCAACTATCCAGCGTACTGATTATCTTGCAACGTGCTGACAGAGTACACAAACAGCTATAAATAAATCATTAACGGTCAGCACCCAACAAACTACGCTTTGGTTGATTATAAATTCAGCCTTCGGGTTGGTCCTTCATTCTATTTTCCGAAGTTTATCGCTCATGCATTCTTAACTCATTACATTTCATTGGTTTTTTACCTTGGGTGAGTATATAGTAGCTAAAGCTTCCACTTGTTGAAATTAGTCTGCCCATCAGCATTTTATAATTGTTTGTGTAGTCTAGCCTTTCCTTTATTAACAATAAACATCAACACAATTTTCATAGAGGTGATGATAGTACAAGTACAAGTCATAAAACCCTGATCAGTCCAACTAGCGGTGATGGTGTCTTTCTTGTGCATGTAAAAATGTATTTTGATCATAACTTCCGAGCCCATAGTGCGATCCGACAAATTTTCAATAGGAAAAAGTAGGACAGATTTCTGCCTAGAATGCAGTGTGTTGCGAGGAAACCGGTTTAGAATAAATGCATTATATATGAGTGAGTGGTTAAATACCTTATGTATGAGTTCTATGTGGTTTTCGTATAAACAATATATTTTGGCCATAACTTTTGATCCGATCAGGCCAAAAATGGGGGTGAGAGTGAGTCAATGTTTCAACCACTTAGAATGCTTATAAAATATATAGATAGAATGTATCTGAGAGCAACAAAACTAAATTACAAACGACCTATTGTATGATTTCGTTATCAAATCGATCGACGAGCTAATGTATTGTTGATCAATAGCCATAAGCCTCCTCCGAAACGCGAGTCAAGGACAAGTATCTCGGAATCCACAACAGAATTCACTCGCGTTGTTAAGAGCACACCACTCAACATGAAAGCAGCGCACAACTGTCATTTTCACTATTCCACACATGCTACGACACTTACCTTACCCGTTACGTAGGGATATGGATACTTGGTAGTAGTGCGTGGCGGAGTAAATCCGGCCATATCGTCAGGCTCAGTAAAACACCGAAGCTGACAATATGGCGTCCCTAACGTGAGTATTTACACTTTACAAAACAGTATCATCATATAAACACCTGCCTGAAAATCAATCCGAACAAAAATTCACCTCGGCCTTAGAACTTCTAGCAGTACTCTAGCTGCCAAAAGGCCAGGAGTCTTTTTAGTATGAAAATAATCCTTCATCGGTAATAAAAAAAATTGTCTAATACGTTGACGCTATCATGTTATTTATAATTCTCTCAATTTCAAGTGAAAAACTATAGTTCTTAAGTGTTTGGAAGGAATTTGGATGAGTGCATATATCCTTCAACCAAACAAAAATTATTATGAATAATACCATCTGGCATCATGTTGTCGTAGAACGTACATATTTATGTTTACGTCGCATTTTCTATCGTCTCGAGAGAGACTGAGAGTAAGATATTGAGAGATTGAGTGAAATTTTGCTTAGGCTGGGAACTGGTTTGAAGTGTGCCGGAAATGCAATCGCTATGACTGAAATGAGTGCTGCACCTCGTTAACTTAAATAAAATAAAAGCTTTTTTAAACGATGTTTAACAAAAATAGCTATTTTTTAAGCAGAAGTAAACCCAATTGCAATATTGCACGGCCCATAAAATTCAGGAAAAGTTGCTTCCTGTCAGAAATATCAACTAAATAATGCAGTCGTACGCATGTTAGGCTGGGAATGGGGCAAGATACCCTAGTTCTACGCCAAAAACGAAATATTTTTTAAATTTAAGTTTTAATTTAAGTAAACATTAAGTTTGGCTTAAAGTCATCATTCTTCTTCAAGGCGTTTCTTCAGTTATTAATTGAAGGCTTGTCTATAACCACCATTGCATGAGTACCCGAGCAGCACAAATCAGACAAAAATGGTTACAGCAAAATGATTGTGACTGAATCTGGGTCACATATGAGTTGCAGTAACCTGTATGGAACATGCCTGTTGCTAGTGTATGCATCTTGTACGGCAAGTACAGCGCATATACTATGCCAAGGGAGTAAATAATGTTTCTCACCCGAAGACATCCTTGAGCGGCTCGAGAATCGAACGCGCTATCTCCGCATTGGCAAAGTCATATGAAAGTCAAAACGATATGATTTTGACAAAGAAGACGATCCACGTATTCATGCGTCTTATTAATACGACAGTTTTTGTAAACACTCGCTTCGAATATACAATGGTCTCGAATGGCTGCGGTTGGCAATGACAACTCGAGTTAATCAGAAATTGGACCTCATATCTTTTTGATCAGGATAATGTGTTTAGAGATGAGCCAGCCTAGAGCTTTTTTTAAATCTTTATTAGAAAGGCTTTCAGCCCTAGACTGGCTCACCTCAGAGCCTAAAGATGAAAACCTCTTTAATGAAGATAATAATAATGATGTTCGTAATCGACGACGATGCTTCATTTCGAGTGGTGATGACGATGAGAGATCCTTCAACAATTTATTATGCGTTATTACCTTACACAATGAATATGTTGTTCATGATCCCCTGCTTTATATGTACAGTACATATACATGTTTTTCATGTTATTGAATTTTATATAGTTGAGTCAATTGCCAATGGTAAAAGTACAAAGCACTCTCAATGTTCAAAACCAATAAAAAATTAAAGGCTTTCAGATTCCCAACATTGTCTAACTGGTTCCACCTAGTACCTTCAAGGCAGGGACCAAACTGAATCAGTGTATAGTAAATGATGTCCACAATTTTGATTTTCGCTTCTAAAGACGCAAAAACGACAGAGAAGCATTGTGGTTAATGTTAGTTGACAGTTAGTCTTGACAGTTTCATTGAAAATTCTATGATAATTATTAATTGTTTTGAAATTTGTATTTGAAATAATAAAAATTGAATAATTGTTTTATTGCTATATAATTTCTTTGAATTTTAGGAAAATGCATTGCTGAAAAACATCCTTGAAATTTACAATTATGATAGAGAAATATACGTCCAATATCCCCATTCATGCGGCATACCACTCGAAGTATGCATAATATGTAGCCTGGTAAAAGCTATATATTGCACGTGCCAGCAGTCAAAAGAGCCAGGAAGCAGTGCACTCTGGTGTGATGTAAAATTTTTATGTTTTCAATTTATTCCGGATCATTTGGCTTCTCAGTTTAATTTATGAACATTTAACAAGTGTGCCGTACGCTTATTTGCGGGTGGCGACAAAAACAATAAAAATTTATTCAGCCTCATTCACATTGTGGCCTCGGTCTCGGCCCTCAGAATGTTTGTTGAGCTCAAATTCAGATGGTGGCCGAATGACACTGATGATGATGGGAAAATCAGGGATTGCACTCTTGTCGTGACCCGGTCATAGGCGGCTTCAAAGTGAGTGCAAGGGCACATTTGGATGATTCAATGGTACATGGCCATTGGTCGTCACTTTTATACACAGTTTAAAATAAATATGTCGACTGCAACATTGGTCAACGAATCGCGCCTTGAGATGAAACCAAAAAACAAATCCCGAGGTTTGGGGCTCCAAATTTTGCGATTTGTAGAACCTAAGGGCCGATGCCCACGTAGCGTTTTTTCAAGCTGCGTGCACGCCACGTCCACGCAAGGTACCCAGCACCAAATGTAGTCGTGCACACGTTTACGTGTGCATTGCTCCATTTGATTCTGGGTACCTTGCGTGAACGCGGCGTGCAGCGTAAAAAACCGCTACGTGGACATCGGCCCTAAATCGTCTTCTTTGAACATATTTGAATCCTAAATCATTCTGCGGACGTTGACTTAATAATTTGCTTCGAGTTTCGCTCAAGGCGTAGTTGACCTGATAGACCAATTAATTTGAACTTCAGAACGAGTTGGAGAACATAGAACATCTATAGAAATATTGAATGCATCTCGTATCGATGCAAATATTGGTACACATATATATGAAAAAACTATAAACTTTTCTTAGAGACGGTTTTGTTTGCCGATCTACCAACATCATCATATCAAAAACCGCTAACCGCGGTGGAGATTGATACTCAGATGCTGATGGCTTTTCCGCAAACGTGACCTTTAAGTGGTCTTGGTGTGTTATCACGCCTATCTAGAGTTGGAGGTTGAGGGTTCGAGTTCCTCCAAGACACGTGGATTCTTTTTCGAAAAGTCCATATCCATTTGCCCATTTCGAAACATATATGCATATGCACAGCCAAGAGATTCAAATCGCTCTTGAGCTCAATTTTCCATCAAGAACTCACGGGACATTTGGAGCCCAAAAAATTGAAAAATTTAAAAATTTAAAAATTTAAAAATTTAAAAATTTAAAAATTTAAAAATTTAAAAATTTAAAAATTTAAAAATTTTAAAATTTTAAAATTTTAAAATTTTAAAATTTTAAAATTTTAAAATTTTAAAATTTAAAAATTTAAAAATTTAAAATTTTAAAATTTAAAATTTAAAAATAAAAATTTAAAATTTAAAATTTAAATTTTAAAAATTTAAAATTTAAAAAATTTAAAAATTTAAAATTATAAAATTTTAAAAATTTAAAATTTTAAAAATTTAAAAATTTAAAATTTTTAAATTTTAAAAATTTAAAATTTTAAAAATTTAAAATTTTAAAATTTTAAAATTTTAAAAAATTAAAATTTTCAAATTTTCAAATTTTCAAATTTTCAAATTTAAAAATTTAAAAATTTAAAATTTAAAAATTTAAAAGTTAAAAAATTTAAAACTTCAAAAATTTACAAATTCAAAAATTTGAAAATTTGGAAATTTGAAAATTTCAAAATTTCAAAATTTTAAAATTTAAAAATTCAAAAATTTAAAAATTTAAAAGTTAAAAAACTTCAAATTTTAAAAATTTAAAAATTTAAAAATTTAAAAATTTAAAAATTTAAAAATTAAAAAACTTAAAAATTAAAAAATTAAAAAATTTAAAAATTTAAAAATTTAAAAATTTAAAAATTTAAAAATTTAAAAATTTAAAAATTTAAAATTTTAAAATTTAAAATTTAAAAATTAAAAATTTAAAATTAAAAAAATTAAGAATAGGCTGTTGGAAGTAGGAGGTTGTGGGTTCAAGTCCCTCCAAGACACGTGGATTCTTTTTTGAAAATTCCATATCCATTTGTCCATTTCGAAACATATATGCATATAAAATTTAAAAATTAAAAAATTAAAAATTTAATAATAGAAAAATTGAATAATTAAAAATTAAAAATTAAATAATTTAAAATTCAAAAATATAAAAAATTAAAATTTAAAAATTTAAAATTTAAAATTTAAAAATTTAAAATTTAAAATTTAAAATTTAAAAATTTAAAAATTTAAAATTTAAAAATTTAAAATTTAAAAATTTAAAAATTTAAAAATTTAAAATTTAAAAATTTAAAATTTAAAATTTAAAAATTTAAAATTTAAAATTAAAAATTTAAAATTTTAAAAATTTTTTTAAATTTTGAGATTTAAAACCTCAAAATTTAAAAAATTCATTAAAAAGGCATTAATACACAACTTTCCAGCAGACTTACAGTATGATCAATAAATAGATACGCTTAACAGTAAGTGTATTCAGATTGCGTCACATCCCTCCCCTTGGATATGTTACTTTGCCGCGGTGGGTGGGCTTACGCCATTAGCACTGATATGGCAACCACAGACATATTCTGTCGTGGTGGTATTACATCTTGACTATTTTTTGTTTAATGCCGCGTCATAATCTTGCATTGACGCACTGATCTTACGGATGTGATCCAACGGACGTCGAGTCTTGAAGCCTTGAATGGTAGTGCAGTCAGGCGAACCTTCTTTGAACATATTTGAATCCTAAATCATTCTGCGGACGTTGACTTAATAATTTGCTTCGAGTTTCGCTCAAGGCGTAGTTGACCTGATAGACCAATTAATTTGAACTTCAGAACGAGTTGGAGAACATAGAACATCTATAGAAATATTGAATGCATCTCGTATCGATGCAAATATTGGTACACATATATATGAAAAAACTATAAACTTTTCTTAGAGACGGTTTTGTTTGCCGATCTACCAACATCATCATATCAAAAACCGCTAACCGCGGTGGAGATTGATACTCAGATGCTGATGGCTTTTCCGCAAACGTGACCTTTAAGTGGTCTTGGTGTGTTATCACGCCTATCTAGAGAGTTGGAGGTTGAGGGTTCGAGTTCCTCCAAGACACGTGGATTCTTTTTCGAAAAGTCCATATCCATTTGCCCATTTCGAAACATATATGCATATGCACAGCCAAGAGATTCAAATCGCTCTTGAGCTCAATTTTCCATCAAGAACTCACGGGACATTTGGAGCCCAAAAAATTGAAAAATTTAAAAATTTAAAAATTTAAAAATTTAAAAATTTAAAAATTTAAAAATTTAAAAATTTAAAAATTTAAAAATTTAAAAATTTTAAAATTTTAAAATTTTAAAATTTTAAAATTTAAAAATTATAAAATTTAAAAATTTAAAAATTTAAAATTTTAAAAATTTAAAAATTTAAAAAATAAAAAATTTAAAAATTTAAAAATTTAAAAATTTAAAAATTTAAAAATTTAAAAATTTAAAAATTTTAAAAATTTAAAAATTTTAAAAATTTAAAAATTTAAAAATTTCAAAATTTTAAAATTTTAAAATTTTAAAATTTTAAAATTTTAAAATTTAAAAATTTAAAAATTTAAAAATTTAGAATTCATAAATTTAAAAATTTAAAAATTTAACAATTTAAAAATTTAAAAACTTAAAAATTTAAAAATTTAAAAATTTAAAAACATAAAAATTTCAAAATTTAAAAATTTCAAAATTTTAAAATTTCAAAATTTCAAAATTTCAAAATTTAAAAATTCAAAAATTTAAAAACTTAAAAATTTAAAAATTTAAAAATTTAAAAATTTAAAAATTTAAAAATTTAAAAATTTAAAAATTTAAAAATTTAAAAATTTAAAAATTTAAAAATTTAAAAATTTAAAAATTTAAAAAATTAAAAATTTAAAAATTTAAAAATTTAAAAATTTGAAAATTTAAAAATTTAAAAAATTAAAAATTTAAAAATTAAAAAAAAATTAAGAATAGGAGGTTGGAAGTAGGAGGTTGAGGGTTCGAGTCCCTCCAAGACACGTGGATTCTTTTTTGAAAATTCCATATCCATTTGTCCATTTCGAAACATATATGCATATAAAATTTAAAAATTAAAAAATTAAAAAATTTAATAATAGAAAAATTGAATAATTAAAAAATTTAAAAATTAAATAATTTAAAAATTCAAAAATATAAAAAATTAAAAATTTAAAAATTTAAAAATTTAAAAATTTAAAAATTTAAAAATTTAAAAATTTAAAAATTTAAAAATTTAAAAATTTAAAAATTTAAAAATTTAAAAATTTAAAAATTTAAAAATTTAAAATTTTAAAAATTTAAAAATTTAAAAATTTAAAAATTAAAAATTTAAAAATTTAAAAAATTATTTTTTTTTAAATTTTGAGATTTAAAAACCTCAAAATTTAAAAAAAATTCATTAAAAAAGGCATTAATACACAACTTTCCAGCAGACTTACAGTATGATCAATAAATAGATACGCTTAAAAGTAAGTGTATTCAGATTGCGTCACATCCCTCCCCTTGGATATGTTACTTTGCCGCGGTGGGTGGGCTTACGCCATTAGCACTGATATGGCAACCACAGACATATTCTGTCGTGGTGGTATTACATCTTGACTATTTTTTGTTTAATGCCGCGTCATAATCTTGCATTGACGCACTGATCTTACGGATGTGATCCAACGGACGTCGAGTCTTGAAGCCTTGAATGGTAGTGCAGTCAGGCGAACCTCATCCCTTATTCAGTGATAATGGTGGTAGATTTCTTTTTTTCTGCAACACTTTTTTAACACGTACGTCCCCAACCCCCATTTTACGACAAAACTCAAAATTCAAAACCACGCAGCTCAGCCAATTTCACTGTCACTGGCAGATCGGCTTCGAAATCCATCGTGCGACATGTCAAACTTCATGATTTTGCTAAACAAGTACACTGGAGTAAATTTCGGCGATTTTAGATCGAATTGACCACTCTCCGGGTACTTCCCGGGCCTGGTTCCCTTGGGGAAGTGGCCAATTTTCGTTCAATCTTGGAACCCATCTTGCGACATGTCAAACTTCATGATTTTGCAAAACAAGTACACTGGAGTACATTTCGGCGACTTTCGATCGAATTGGCCACCCTCCGGGTACTTCCAAGGCCTAGTTCCCTTGAGGAAGTGGCCAATTTTCGTTCAATTTTGGAACCCTTCTTGTGGCATGTCAAACTTCATGATTTTGCAAAACAAGTACACTGGAGTACATTTCGTCGACTTTCGATCGAATTGGCCACCCTCCGGGTACTTCCAAGGCCTGGTTCCCTTGAGGAAGTTGCCAATTATCGTTCAATCTTGGAACCCATCTTGCGACATGTCAAACTTCATGATTTTGCAAAACAAGAACACTGGAGTACATTTCGTCGACTTTCGATCGAATTGGCCACCCGCCGGGTACTTCCAGGGCCTGGTTCCCTTTGGAAAGTGGCCAATTTTCATTCAATCTTGGATCCTATCTTGCGACATGTCAAACTTCATGATTTTGCAAAACAAGTACACTGGAGTACATTTCGGTGATTCTCGATCGATGGCCACCCTCCGGATACTTCCAGAGCCTGGTTCCCTTGCGGAAGTGGCCACGTTCCGTTCAATCTTGGAATCTACCTTGCGGCATGTCAAACTTCATAATTTTGTAAAAAAAGTAAACTGAAGTCCATTGAAATTTTACCGGCGGTGGCGTCACGCCGTTGGTGATCAGCGGTGGCGTGGATCGGCGTGAACCAGTTTCAAGCGCCAAAACTTCTTCAGAAGTTCGTCAAGGAATTCTTCCAGAAGTTCCTCCACTAGTTTTTTTTAAAGACCGTCAAGAAATTTCTTTGGACATTCCTCCGTAAGTGCTGGGAAGTTCCTCCAGAAACTCTTCCCGGATTTCGTCTTGAAGCTTCTTCAGGAATTCCTCCAGAAGCTCCTCCAGGGATTCATCTGGAAATTTCTCCAGGAATTCCTCCGGAAGTTTCTCCATGAATTCTTCCAGAAGATCCTCCAAAAATTCCCGCGGCAGTTCCTCCGAAGAAATTCCTGGCAGAACTTCCGGAGGAATTCCTGGAGGAACTTCCGGAGGAATTCCTGGAGGAACTTCCGGAGGAATTCCTGGAGGAACTTCCGGAGGAATTCCTGGAGGAACTTCCGGAGGAATTCCTGGAGGAACTTCCGGAGGAATTCCTGGAGGAATATATCCGGAACCATGGCCATTGCACAAAAATTGACCTCGGTTCCTAAAACTATAGGAATTTTGTGATCGATTCCAGAAGATTGCTTGAAAATCCGTTAGAAATTGGCTGAGCTGCATGGTTTTGAATTTTGAGTTTTGTCGTAAAATGGGGGTTGGGGACGTACGTGTTAAAGCGTTCCCTGATTATGATGAGTCGTAGCCACGCTCAATTCTAGCTAGATAGGTACCAATTTTTTTGGGCCCTCCTTAGCCATGCGGTAAGACGCGCGGCTACAAAGCAAGACCCTGCTGAGGGTGGCTGGGTTCGATTCCCGGCGCCGGTCTAGGTAATTTTCGGGTTGAAAATTGTCTCGACTTCCCTGGGCATACAAGTATCATCGTGTTAGCCTCATGATATACGAATGCAAAAATGGTAACTTGGCTTAGAAACCTCGCAGTTAATAACTGTGGAAGTGCTTAATGAACACTAAGCTGCGAGGCGGCTCTGTCCCAGTGTGGGGATGTAATGCCAATAAGAAGAAGAAGAAGGTACCAATTTTTATCAAGTGTGATCAAGTTTATCGAAGGTAATTGGGAATTGACTGTTGGATTCACTGAGTAGAAGGTTTATCAAAACTAGGAATGTGGCGCCTTTTTATTTTGTTATGGCTCACGTTGAAGAACCATAATTAAATTCAATCCACAAATTATAACGATGGTATGCAAACAATCTTATAATGGCTTCATTCTCGATAATTTTTACTAATAGATAGGAAATAGGCGTGGTGAAGCCTTACTTTGTCGCCGAAAAGTGAATCTATAGCTCTGACCACGACCCACACAATTATAGTTACGCTTGCTTTTAAGGCTTTAGGACAATTAGACAACTTAGGGATCATTTCTTCATCTTCGCTTAACGCTTTAACTAGGTTTTTCGTCTAAGCAAAGCTGACCTTTAGTGAAAATGGAGACAATTTACTGACAGCTATACGCAACATAATCTACAAATAGCATAGATTTAAACTGAATAACGTAGGAAACATGTAATAACTAAGGACCGATTTCTTCACCCTCGCGTAGTAACCAAACTAGGTTTAATCGCATGGGTAAGCGCCGCTTAACAGTTAAGCGGAGGTGAAGAAATTGGACCTAAGACAGACAAAATGATAGGAGAATTAAACATTGTAAGACGATATGACACCGTACTAAACATTTGACATAATTATGACTGAGGATACGAAAAGAGTAACAATAGAAACATAGACGTGGAGAATCAATCATAAGACTTCCTAAGCCCATCATCAAATTGAAGCTCATGAACTGTCGAATCTTGTTTGGAGGCAACTTCGATGCTGTCGAGGACTATCGTAGCCCACAATGATAGTATTCGGCGTTTTCTCGAAATGAAGTTCAGAATATGTAGTGGTTAAAATTGTGAGTAGAAAATTTTTGATGATTGCTTGGTGAACGGTTCTAAACTGCGGCCCGCTTTGGCCTTTTAATGCAGTTTTAGAGGCTTTCACTAAATAATCTTCAAAATCTAATGCAAAATTATAGTTTAAATACGTTTTCATTAGAGTATCCGATTTTTATTTTTTTGATTTTATTGGTAGCGATCTAGTGATCATATTCATCTTTTGAAAGCACCACGCTCATGATATCTTAAAAACAAATTTTGATAATTTTCATATATATATAATATGGGCTTCTTCTTTTGTACAAGTTCCAAATAGAGTTAAAGCCAAACGTAGATCCCCAACCACTATTTCGCATGCCTATCTAATCTATCTAGCGACTAACTCATCGGTAATGTTACAGCCTGAAAAAAAAACTCATATTAAAAGTGTCTGCCCCACCCAGCTGACTAAAAACCCACCTGTAGCCGTGGTAGTGCGAGTGAAAACTCGAAAGCGCGGATGCATAAACGCAGGAAATCGTAATGCGTGGGAGCGTATAACTGCCGTCAAGCATGCGTAACAAATATAAATTCCTGCAACGTGCACATTTGATCGAGAGTTTTAAATTACATATAAACGAGTATACGGGTGGCCATCGGGTGGAGTGATTTTGAGCATCCTTATGAGCAGACGTGAAGTGTGAAGCATTTTGTACCAGTTCAGAGTAGTACTGGTTCGATTTGCCGTGAAAAATTTTCAGGTGATAAAGCCAGTGTGATGTTTAATTACAAATGGATCGGTAGTTATCAGTTGAAATTTTTCAAATTTCAAACTGATTCTGTAAAATGTACTCATAGGATTGATTTTGAAATTAGCACAGCTTTTAAATAAGGACTGTTTCGATTAATCCAATTTGGGTGAGTTCATTTAGTAGTTTATCAAAAACTCTTTTGAAAGACTGTATTGCATTTTTCCTGTATGCTTCTATGGCGATGCTTTTCTACAACTCGGCCTAACAGTTCATTGTTTGAATTCCACTAATTAGGGAGTTAAAACACTAGTTGCAGATAACACGGTACAACTATGGATATATCCAACCAGCGTTTGTTAAATTTTCTAACAATTTTGTATAAAAGACTATCAAAATCTGAAAAAAAAAAACTACGTAGTAGATGATTAGTACAGTATGAGGAATACTCATCCGGCTCTCGCCAATCCGACGACTCGTTGACTCGACGACTGCAAACCGGTCGTAAAAGCAGGTGACTTCAACGCCTGGGTGGTTGACTGGGACAGTCATTCCACATAAGCTAGGGGTCAAAACCTGCTAGAATCGCTAGCGAGGCTGAATGAAGGCCAAGCATCGACGTTCATAGAATCAAGAGGCGGGACGTATATCGGCGTATATAGGAGATATCGCAGCTTGATCCCGGGCTCTTCGCAGAGGCCCTGCACTGGAAGGTTACCAGGCTAAGTGGTAATAAATTTATCGCTATACTGTCAGGAGTGTCCAAGCACAGG
Source organism: Armigeres subalbatus (assembly GCF_024139115.2). Taxonomy (NCBI): domain Eukaryota; kingdom Metazoa; phylum Arthropoda; class Insecta; order Diptera; family Culicidae; genus Armigeres; species Armigeres subalbatus. The sequence goes on along the minus strand of NC_085141.1, from coordinate 172,426,056 downwards.
AAAACTCGACATAAGGCTGGCCGTAAACCGGTGTACTGGTGGAACGAAACGATTGCAAACCTGCGTAGAACTTGTTTAAAAGTTAAAATAACGCTGTGACGAGCCAGGACAGAGGAGCACAAACTGGAAAGAATCTTTAAACACACCAGCTGCAACCTGAACTACGAAATCAAGCGAGCCTGTTTTGATAAAATGTGCAGGATGGCAAGCGATATTATTGGGTTGGGCTGGGGATGCATACAAGGTAGTGATGTGATGACTAGGGCTAGAAGAAAATTCCATGAGAAGTTCTCTGAATTGTTGGCCAGGATGGTGAACGGTTTGTTCCCGACCCACGGCACAGGCACCGGAGCCGTATCCTCAAACAAGCAGTACTTGTTGATGCTGATATGTTTAGGAGTTGCCTGCAATGTTGTATGCATGAAGGTAACTTCTCAAACTGTTTATGTTGCCGAAGCCAGGGAAACCCCTGGCCAACCCTTCGCCTTACAAACCAATCTGCCTACCTGACACAACTGGTAAGTTGCTGGATAAGTTAATCCTGAACATGTTAGAAATGTACACCGAGGGTGCTGGTGTTTTATTAGATAACCAGTTCGATTTCCAAGAGGACAGATCTACCGCCGATGAAATTTTGAGCGTCACAGACATAGCCAAGATTGCGCGGGGTTGAAATAGGCACGGCATCCAGCACTGTGCATTGGTTACAATAGATGTAAAAATACTTTCAAAAGTGCCAGCTGGGAAGCTATAGCTGACTCCCTTCACCGTTTGAAATTCCCAGTATATCTGAGTAGGGTTATGAGGAGTAATTTGGAAGATTGAATACTGTTGTACGATACCAATGCTGGTCGGCAATCGATAAGTGTCTGCGGGGGTTCCACAGGGATTGATCTTTGGACCGGTACTGTGGAATATCATGTACTATGAAGTGCTACGTCTAAGTTTCCCGCCAGGTATAAAAATAGACGGGTTTGCGAATGACGTAATGCTAGAGGTCGCTGGAGACACTCTCGAGAAAGTGGAACTAAAAGCTTCATATGCGATTTACATGGTGGTATAGGTACTGACTGAAGTCCAGGAACTTTGTCACAAGATGGAAGTCGTGTTGGTACACTATTGCCGTTGGTTGCAGCAAGCTGAGATCAGATGGTAGGAACTTGCACTGCTAGGAATGCTATGGCATCACCCAAAATTTTATGTCTTTTATTGTTACCTTGTGCGATAGTATAAGATGGAACAATTCTAGAAAGTCCCTCGAACCTAATCCAAAATTCCAATAAATTCACGTATGATCTCGTGGCAAGTGCAGAGATATATTCGGCTTGCAGTGGGCGAGTGATTGCATCATCATTTCCTCCCCCTTCCCTACATTGACTTGCATTCTGACGTGGCAGGCGCCAGTATGACCTAACAAATGAGATCGCTAGTACTTGTACATTGAAGATGAGTACTAGTCCCAAGCAAACATCTGTTGGTTCTCTGTGCAAGAACAGCTGATCTGGTCATAATGGAGTAGCAACTACGGGCAGTTAATCAAGCTCAAGCTCAAGCAAGCCTATGTATTGAATAAAATAATATCATTTTGAAAAGCGATAATATCTTCAGAATTTTTAATTTCTAAATACATATGGTTTAATATCGTCAGTACACATCGAAATTTTAATTTTTTTTATACTGTAGGATAAGTCGTTAATAAATATAAGGACCTAGGTGCGAACCCTGTGGAACTCCAGAGGTTGCACGAACAGGAAAATGTTTTTTTTCCATTAAATTTCACTACTAAATTGCGATCAGTCAAATATGATTCAACCCATTCACAGAGTTCTGGATGAAATCCCATCTTTTTGCCTTTCTCGTATAACAAAGTTGTACCGAAAGGCTATCATTTCACTCCAAAAACGTACTTTTTATAGAGGCCTCGGGGACCCATAGTGTTATATACCAATCGACTCAACTCGATGAGCTGAGCAAATGTCTGTCTGTCCGTGTGTACGTGTGTGTGTATGTGTGTGCACAAAAACTAAGAAAAACATTAGACAACTTTTCATATAGTAATCCTTAACCGATTTTCTCGCAACAAGTTGCATTCGACAAGGGACAAAGCCTTGTTGATCACTATTGAATTTCATAACGATCGACCATTGCATTCAAAAGTTATTAAGAAAATAGTACATTGAACTATATAAGCGCCATATAAGGTTGGTGTCCTGGCTAAATGCGAGAAAGGCAGTATTACCACTCGGTGAATTAAGTTGGGTTTTTAATTTAAAAAGAATCAAAGTTATGTCAACTCGATCAAATACACGCTAAAAATGAACTACTCAAAATTGAGTCGAATCCGACTCATTTTCATTAAAAACGGGACAACTCAAAATTTGAGTAAAAGATACTACTTCAATAAAATGATGATTTCGCGAAAGTTAAGCTTGGCCTTCCATCAATTTTTAATACGACAGATGCGAATCAAGTTTATCTATCTATCTAAGTGCATTTTACGACAAACAGACTCCTAGTTTAAGTGCAATCATCATTTTATTGAAGTAGTATCTTTTACTCAAATTTTGAGTTGTCCCGTTTTTAATGAAAATGAGTCGGATTCGACTCAATTTCGAGTAGTTCATTTTTAGCATGTACTTTACTGATCTGTGTATAGAGTAGGGTGGCTCAAATTAGTATGGGAAAAACTTTTTTCATTTTTTTTGATGGGCCGCCCTTTTATTCGGTTCTTTTTGATGCCCTGATGCTCTGGACAAAATTTCAGCCAAATCGGTCAACGTTTGGGCGGTGCTAAACTCGTTGGAAGTTTATATGCAAAACTGTATGCAGAAACATCCAAAAACAGTGAATTGCAGTTGGACGGCACAACTTACGATGAAGAACTATGATACTCATTCAGATCTTGAAGAATTTGATACAGAATGTTATGCAGAAAACCGCGAGAAGATTAGAGTTTGCCCGGCTAAGTTAGAGGGCGTCCCATCAAAAAAATTGAAAAAGTGTTTTTTGATCCACCCTAGTATAGAGCCTCTACATTTTATCCATTGCTTCCAACGAGTATTGAACAAATTCAAGAAGATTCGTGGTAGTAGAACGACCTTTGAAAAAACCGTTTTGAGGAGATGTGATTCTGTTTTTAATTTGAGAAAAGATTTTTCTATTCACAATTGCTTCAAAATTTTTTGGAATAGAGGATAAAAGGGCTATACCACGATAATTACAAACATCCGATTTTAAACCACACTTCAAAATTGGTGTTAAATAGGATGTTTTCCATAACTTAGGAAAGACTCCGCTTCCAAGGGACATATTAAATAACCAAAACAATGGAGCAAAGTAGGTGCTACTGATGGCCATCCTTCTGGCAGCAGAGAAATTTACTAACCGTAGGCCGTTGTCATTGGAAGCGGAGTGAAGGCTCTCCCGATTATGGGACCGAAAAGTCCTCTCTACCGACCTGTGCGTTAGCGTATCTGTGTCCTCCATGTTTGTTTATCACATGTTTTGTTCTATTCTTGTATATATGTAAATCTGCAAAAGAAATGGGGTTTTTATGCCCGTTTGAGGAAGGCTACAGTTGGCCACCTCAAGCCGGCTTTTCCCCCCATCAAACTTCATTAAGACGTCAAGTTAGATGAAGAAAACAAATAATAAATAATAAATAAATTATTGTCAGGGGGTTTTGTCGACCGAATTTTATGATGTGCAAAGAATGTTTAGGCCAAATTTAAACATAATCAAGTCATAAAAACCCAGAATAATCCACCTTGCGGTGATGGTGCCTTTCGCGTGTACTATAAAACAAGAGTAACAAAAAAGCACATAAGAAAGGTCAAATTTGGACTTTAGGGAGATAGATTCAGTTTTTTCCATCATTTCACATTTATTTGCGTTCATTTGAATGCATTGCAACAGTTAAAAAAAATAAAGTTTCGAATTTGAAAGAGGGACCCTTGGGAAAAATAGGGGAAAAAATAATGTTTTTCTAATAACTTCGGAACGCAATGGCCGATTGGGCCAATTTTCAATAGCGAAAAATTAGGAAGGATCCCGCGTCTAATGTAACCTGTCGGATAGAGCTAAGTACAAAAAGTGTGTCCCACATTTTTTTGTACACACACACACACACACACATACATACATACACATATACAGACATGACCTCAATTCGTCGAGCTGAGTCGATTGGTATATAACACTATGGGTCTCCGAGTCTTCTATCAAAAGTTCGGTTTTGGAGTGAGCCTATAGCCTTTACGTATACTTAGTATACGCGAAAGGCAAACCCAACCCCAACCTTCTGCAGCCAGAAGGCACCCTCGTCCAGGTTCATTTAGGGTCCTGATATAAGGCTACCGAGTTTCTAATCATAGTTCTTATTTCGTTGCCGGGTCGCTTGCCAAAAATAAAGTTCTCTTTGTTTTCATCTCCTTTCTCGATGTCAACCCACCATTTTGCATCCCTTTGCTCAATCCTAAAGGAATTTAAACAACAAATTAAAAAAAAAACGTTAACGACCAATAAAAAGATAAACTTTCTCAGTACTGGTAACTCAATATCAATGTTAAACAGGGCTTTTTGACCAATTTACATCATATTTTTTGCTAGTAGCAAAGCAAACACGTATTATTTTGCAAACAACAAGCCGAAAAAAATCATCGTTTACGTTTGCGACTTTGGCCATTTTTCGACGTCATTCAGTTCAGCCAGTTATCAAAATAATTTTGATTGTAAACTTCACTTCTAATTGTTATACAGAGGTATAACACAGAACCAATCAACGAGTATCATTGCTAATACACAAACCAAACTTTTGATAAAATTCTATAGCAATTTTGAATCCGTGCATTGAGAGTGGGTATCGAAATAATCAATCTTCCGAGAAACCACACAGCAGCAACCGACTAGGTGGTCACTGGAATCGACCAGTCATAGGTTTCGGCATGTCCGGAAGCGATTTAAATCAAATCAAATCGGCCGTCCCCAACTTGATTGTCGCTCGGTCATGGCTCGCTCGCAAAATGCAGCACTGCTGGACCACTGATGTCCACCGCAGAACTAATTACAAAAGTTCACAGAATGAGGAGAATGATTGCGGAAAGCCACCTCAAAGCCCCGAAACGGGTTGAAATTACCATTTATCAATGAGTTTGAAATTGATGCTAACCAAAGGAATGAAGAGCAGGCTCAGAGGTCCGAGCTCGCTGGCACGAACGAACGAGACTGGAAAAATGGGGCCCCATTTTCCGGTACATAGCTATCGCAATTATAGTCGACAGCATGCTGGGTGGTTCTGCTGATGTGAGCTGGTTTTTTTACGGTGCCAACCAGCTTGAAGGAACGACAGTGCCGAAAAATCGTTATGGGAAATGGAGAAAAATGTTGTCCAATGGTCGCAAATACTCCACGTCAATTGCATGTTGAGCAGTGCGTTTCGAGAGTTTTATATCGATAAAAGGATCTTGCCAAGTGTGCATTTTTAGTGCGACATTAATTGAAAGCATTGAACGGTATAACGATGCAAAGTCGAACCAACGACCAACGTGTGTTGACGTTTCATTAGTATTTTTTGGTGTAGATGGACATTTCCAATCGATGAAATGTTGAGCGAAATAATGAGTATCCATTGTATATATTCTGTTTTTTTTAATGAAACAATAAAAACGAAATTTGAATACTTGAAAAATGCTAAGGCCATTATCATCGTCCTTGAATTAAGGACTTGAGATCTACAGCTACTATAAGGATTTAATGATCAATCAAAATTTTGATAAGTATTCCATACCAATTAGTAAGTATTCAACAATACCCAGGGTTTGAATCCAAAGGAAACAGAAAATCTTTCACTTATAATGTCTGTATACACTCTCGATAGGTAGCATACCGTGAGAGACGTTTTTCGGTAGCTGTTACGATAATGAATTGATTCGGGGGGCTACAATTCATGATAAATTTCTTTGATTAAGCCCCAATTGCGGGGGAACCGGTTCTGAAGAAGCACTTCAACTTGTTTTACAAAGCTGTGCGGAAAAATATGGTCTCCAACATAAAATGAGCGAGAACAAAGCGTTTTATCAAACCCCCTCGGAGGGGGCCGCCCATCCGTATCAGTTTTTTTCCAACTTGTAGGGGAACTGTTCCGATCTCCATCTCACTGTACATGTATCCATCTCATCGCTAAACAAAAAAATACGGCATCAAATTCGTCGCTTCTTTTTGTCAACATGAGTGCTCACTGCTGAAAAAAATCACAAAAATAATAAACAAATCAAATTCCTTTCCATTGTTTTGTTTTTATGGGATGGAAATAGGAGCTATGAGATGAAGTGGCGAACCGTTCCCCTATATAAGTGCGATAGTTTTGTTTTCATGGCTTGCTATGATTCGAAGAGGTTTTGCCTCTCTTTTATCGTTGTTCGTTATCTATTGAGAGCGATTTTTGTAAGCCTTGTGAGAACCCAATATGCTAGTTTTATGGTGGTTATGTAATGGCATGCCCAAAAACTTTTTTTTGTTTTATACAGTTGTCATTCAATTAGGCCCACAAGAGTACTACAGAACCGTGTTTTGACCTTTCATTTTTGCTTAAATTTTAGAATTTTTCAAAAGGGACCCTTGGGAAAAAGCGAGGAAAAATGATTTTTATAATAACTCCGGAATAGATGTGTGTGCCACCGCTGCCAGTTGTTGGCACGTCGCCGCCGCTATTTAAATTCCGCAATTTTTCATGGATATTCCGAAGATTCTGTTCAGTTTCAGTACCAATCATTTCCTTAAAACCCAGATTAATCCACCTAGGGTGATGATGTCTTTCTCGTGCGGTAAAAAAAATAGTATTTCGTGCGAGATTTTGGGCATTATTTCTGAGCCCATCGTCCGATCCGGCCAATTTTCAATAGGAAATAATGAGACAAGATTCTGCAACCTGTCGAATGCAAACTGTTGCGAGGAAATCGGTTTAGGGTAAGTGCATTAAAAGTGAGCTAGACTTTTTGCTCTTTTGGTGCGCGCACACACACATACACACGCACATACACACAGACATCACCTCAATTCGTCGAGCTGAGTTGATTGGTATATAACACTATGGGTCTCCGAACCTTCTATAAAAAGTTTGTTTTTGGAGCGAATATTGTAAAACTTTATTCTCGCTAGGGACACCTATTGTTCTGCGAATCAGGGTCGTTTCAAGTTAAATAGAAAAGCTCCGAAAAGAATTGGTCTCCTGGATTGTGGAAGGACTTCCCTTAAACCATTTATCAAGGTGGATCAACTAAAGAAAGAAAGAGAAATGAACAGGACTCAGCTTAAAAAATTAAGGAAAACGTGTTTTTAATTCATAGCGATTTTAGGAAGGATAAAGGAAACGTTATCGTTACACACCTTACAAATTTGCAGGCATGTCGAGTCCTTCTGCGATGTAGGCTGCTTGGTGACCGGAATAGCGGGCGGCGGAGAACGATCCACTGCGCGACATCATGGCTTCTTCAAGCCTGGACCGTATCCCTTGGTCTCCGCTTTCGTTCCACACTGGCTCAGCGGGTGGGCGATCGACCAGTTTTCCCAACTACGACGCACGAGGGGCGATAGTCCGACGAAGCAACCGGGATGATGGTTCACCAGGGCCAGGAACGTCACTTGAAGCGTCTTCTTCTGCTTGCTTGACTTCACCTCAAAACTTCACTTTGCTTCTCCGACGGAATTTGGCGAGCTTCCAATCGAACTAGGTCACTTCTTTTTCTTGCCTATACTTATGGCGATCACACTATTGGAGAAAAAGAGTTTAGGATTGAAACAAGCACTACTTGAGGTGTTCGAGATGTTCACTTATTAGAGACCGTCCGTCTCAATGACAGCGGCTTTTAAAGGGATTCGTCTTTCCTGGTATATAGGATTTTTTGGTTGACAGTCGTAGTCAACAGTGGCGTAATTGTCTAACGGAGGGATGTAGGGGTGTTGAATGGGGTTGGAGAAGGATTGTTTCGATATGTTTTTTTTAAATTCATTTTTTTTCAGTTCAACGAATCCATAATTTTTAGACAATAGCCAAAATAATAATAGTAATAATAATAGAGATAATAAAAAAGAGTACCGCCATCAGGGGTGACAATGGGTCTGGGGGGTGAGAATGGGTCATCGCTCTCAACAGCATTCTGAAGGTCGTAGAGCAAAATCGATCAAAAAGGTCTCTTATATTTTAGTCTTCTTGCCCTCAGATACATTTAATCTATTCTACAAGCATTCTAAGTAGTTGAACCAGTGACCCATTCTCACTCCCATTTGACCCCCGATGACGGTAATAATAATAGTATAATAATAATAATAAATTTAACCGGAAAGAAAAAAACTATGTTCAAAATATTAACAAAATAAATGAAACCGGAATGAGAGGTTACAACATATAGCCTTTACGTATACTTTGCACACTTAAGTCATTTCACAGAATTCGGTAAATTTTACCGAAATCTCAACAGCAGAACTGTTCGGTAATTTTTTTTACAGATTTTTTGTAATTTTTTCCATTGCTCAACTGTCAAAATCACCGAAAATCAGTAAAATTATTTACCGAACAGTTCTGCTGTTGAAATTTCGGTAAAATTTTACCGAATTCGGCGATTTATTTTAAGTGTGTGTATACGAGAAAGGCAAAAATCTATACAATTTCTCGTTGAAATTTTGAAAAAGCTCTTTGTAAAAGATAGGAAAAATTTCGAGTAGAAATTCGTGGATTTTTCGTTTAAACACAAAGTATTTTTTGTTTAAATATAATTTTTAGAACGAAGAAAAGTCACGGTCATTTGGCGGAAAGCCATTTGGCCGAACTCTGTCGGTTGAACAAACTATGTGATCTAAAATTATTTGGCCGAAATTGTCATTAGTCGAACAGTTCCTTCGGTTGAAATAGTCCGTTCCTTAGTAGCTTAATTGACCGAAAATATCAAATGGCCTTCTGATAGAAAAAGCAATTTGGCGGAAATATACATTAGGCAAAAGGTGTCGATCGGCTGAACTGGTAATTTTACTAAAAAAGTCGATTAGCCTCATAGTTGATTTGGCAGGAAATGCCGTTTGGCCGTTGTTTTAAAGAAAAGACATTTTCGGACTAAATGGCTCTTTCTGTCAAACGACCATTTTTAGTAAACGGTATTTTCGGCCAAATGATCTGTTCGGTCAAACGACTTTGGCCGAAAGCCACAAGGCCGAACATTGTTTTTCGCCGAATGCAGCATCTAGCTGAACAAACCATTAGGCCGAAACCCAACTGACCGAAAAATGTCATTGTGCCAAAATGTACATACAATCGTACATGTCATTCGACCGCTCTAGACAAATGGCCAAATAGATCATTTAAGCGAAAATATCATTTGCCAAAATGGTCCTTTGACCGAAAAAGTCATTTGGCCAAAATGGTCGTTGGGCAGAAAGGCCTTTTGGCCGAAAATGTCATTTGGAAAATGGATTTTTGACCATATTATTCGTTCATTAATTGAAATCTGGCCGTATGACCCGTAGGGCCAATTAACATTTTTGGCCAAACGTTGATTTCTATCAAACCGCCATTTCGGCCAAACAGCATTTTCAACCTCATGCCCTATTAGGTCAAGGGATTTCTACGAGATATTCTTCGAAATCTCTTATGGACATTACGAAGAATATCTCGTAGAAATCCAAAGAATTTGCCTTTAAATTCTAAACAATTTTACGTTTAATCACCAACTAGTTATCCAAGATAATAAAAAAACACAAAAAAAAATAAATTCTAAAGATATTAAGTGGAAATTCCAAAAGATCCCCGTGAAAATAAAACATATATTTATAAATGCCTTTTAATAAATTTCCTGTTTTTCCTATTTTGAAATTACATTTTGAACAATCCTCCTCGGAAACTTTTTAGAATATTTAGGAAAAATACCGGAGAGTTTGCCGTGAATATTAAAAAAAAAAAAAAAATGTCTGTAAATTTCGAAGAATACTCAGCAGCAAAAAATCAACAGAACTTTCCGTGGATATACCGAACATTCACTTGTTGGAACAATTTCCTGTGAAAAATCCAATGAATTTTCTACGAAAATTCTAAAGAATTTACCTTGGGAATTTCAATGAGCTTCCCTGATAAATTTCAAGGAACTCAAACCAGTTCTCGTGGAAATTCTGAAAAAAAATATGAATAAATATTTTACAAAACATAGAGAATTTTAAGAAGTTCATTAGATTGTGCCGAAGATATTCAAAAGGTTCTTACGTCTTGAAAATATTCAAAAAAAATGCAGACAAAGAAACAAACGTAAAAAAACGCCATGCCATCGGCAAAATGACTTTCGCTGCCGCTGACCAACATTGTGACAAACGCTGCCGCCGCTGAGTTTCGGACCGGTGTACACCTCTACTCTGGAACGCAATAGCCGACCGGGCCAATTTTCTAAAGCGAAAAATTAGAAGAAAAGATTCCGCGTCGAATGCAACCTGTAGCGAGAAAATCGGATAAGGCTAAGAACACACACATTCAAACATGCATACATACATACAGACATCACCTCAATTCATCAAACTGAGTCGATTGGTATATAACACTCCGTCTTCGGGTCTCCGAGTCTTTCATTAAAAATTCGTTCGAAAAAGGCAAAATATAAATAGAAATCATTTTAAAATTAACGCTTTTATCTTAGTTATTCAGAAAAATTGAAGAATTTCACAATTCTCTCAATTCTCACCGTGGTCTGTATAGCGAGGTACGTGCCTTGAATATGTAATGCATAAAATTATCTACCTTCGAACCGACCGCCCGAAGAAGATTGTACATCAATATTTAGAAAATGTTCGCTGAATACAGATTACATAACATAAGGTGAAATAGTTCTTGAAATGCATTTCGCTTTCAATTTTAGTTTTGTTTTTAAGTCACGAATAGTCGTTCAAACAAATTACAACAAATTGTGCATCAAGAACTCTTCAACCTCAATGTAAATCGACATCTACACGAGCTTTAAAACAGACAATAGCCTCACTGCCCCTGCAAACTAGATTGGAGTACATCCTGAAGCGACAACAGTTCGTTAGATAGAAGAGCTATCCCACTGATCACGAGGCTTTGTAGCTTGAAACTCCATCTCCAACAGATGTAGTCAAATAGAAACTGGAACTACGCAGCAATTCCACAAAGAAGAAAATTTCCATTGATAATCTCTTTTCCATTATCACTTCGTTTGACACGAAAATAGATTCTGAAACTTTTTTTGCCACTCGAAATGTTTCGGTTCGCTTCGCATGCTGCATTTTTCCTACGCCGGTCGTTTCGCATTGTTTTTCCAGGGTAGAACAGCTACTACACCAGTACGAGTTCGGCAGTTAGCGAAACACGTCTGATGGTACTCGATACTCGGTGCTGGATGGAATACCTATTGGATGGTAGACGCGAAACCAGTTCTTCTGTGTGCAAAACTGTAGAGACAGAAACAGAGTTATCAGTCTGTGGAATTTGAATCACGTGTCATGAAAAGCGTTATGTCGGAGTCAGAGTCCGGACCATGTTAGGCATACTATTTGCGACGAACTTCTTTTCCTCCTTCTTTATGGCTTCACATTCCTACTAGAGCTTGATCTTTCAACACAGTGTTTTTCCAGCATTTTACCTATAAAATTGAGAGGGTAAGAGACAAGGGGGTATAGGTGAAATTTAATTAACATTTTAGTTAGGTATAGTGAAAAACAATTCTTAACTCAAATGTTAATGAAATGTTGTCGAGCTGTGTTGCTATATATTGATATAGTTCTACATTAATCATAAGAAATATTCACGGAAAATCAGTAATTTTAGATGGTTTTGATTTTCCATATAAATTGATTGAAGAAAATACGAGAAAGGCAAAAATAATATAAAACTTTTCAGAGAGATTTCTCGAAATTACGTGTTTGTCACTGAGACCCCTATGCTCAATCGAAGGCTTCCTATGCCTGTCATTGCATTGCATGTAAATTGTATCTTGTATCTTGTGTGTTAAGCCCAATGAACCCGGGTAGTGCGAATGTCTCCCACTTGAAGACATCCTAGACCGAACCAAAAATCAAACTCGCTATCTCCCGAGTGGTAATCCTATGCCTTTGCTCGTCGGGTTACTGTAGACCCGGATTCAAACACGAACCATAGATGTGATAGTTGAAAACGATAAAGATTAATGCAACTAGTATACCCAGCTCTGGATATCTGATGTTTTTTTCTTTTTTTTATCTATAGTTTAACGGTATAATATACCCCCAACCCCCCTAAGGCAATACTATTATAACTTTTTACTTTTCAACGCAATTTATGCAAATTTTGTGTTATTTGGTAGTCAAGGAAGTCGCAAATGCATTGCCCGTGAGTAGTCATATAAAAATACTACAAATAACACGTAATAAAGCTTTTTCTTTAAGTCGTAAAAAAATTGATTTCAAAAAGTGCCTGGGCAATGCGCCCTACCTTAACCAAAGACGTTTCATAGCCCTTCATTAGTATTTTAACAATCCCATAATAAAAAGGTTACAAATCCTTTGTGTTTGACATTAAAAAACCAACATAAGTCGATTTAAGCAGGCTTGAATCACATTTCAATAGTTTCCATATAATTTAAGCATATAAGCAACTGCTGCAATCTCGCCGCACTTGTGTCCAGTTGGTAAGGACATATTGTCCTGCCTACACTGGGGCGTTTTGAGCAGTGAAACATATTTTCGGAAAACGTTAATTTTTTGGGGCCGTCCAGAAACCACGTGGTCATATATGTGGGAAGGGGGGGGGGTTGAAAAATGACCACGATAAGCCACATGGGGGGAGGGGGGTGTTGCTCTCGAACCACGTCGTTTTTTTTTAACGAAAAACTTTTTTTGAATAACAATAGCGGTGTAAAAAATACAAATCATTAAAAAGTAATCATTAAATCATTAAACGCAAAGCGCATCTAAGGGCAGATGCCCACGTAGCGTCTTTTCAACTCAGCGTTAAAAAGACGTAGGTGTGCATCGAGAAAAATCGATAACGCAGCGTCGGTCGCAACGCTGATGCATATCTGCATTATATGACCATCTATATCCATACATAAATAAACGAAAAAACAGGTTGCGATTCAGTCTCAATTTCCACAAAAAAAAATGGATGAGAAAAACGGAAAATATTTTTAAAAAAATCCGCCGCAGATGGTTTTTGGCATCACGCCGCCAACACTTTTTCATCAGCGGACTGCAGCTACAATTTTGAAAAATGTTCATGTTTTTACAATAGTCCAAGAAAAAATCTTAAGAAGAAAAATTCAAAAGAATTTCTTGTGGATATTCAGGAAAAATCAAGTAAAGAAATTTTCTGCAAAAAAATTGACATTACTTCATGCAATCCTGATAAAGTGCTGGCATTCAGAATTTTTTTTGAACAATTCTCTCTGAAAAATTTTGCTTGGAAATTTTGCCACAAATTGATAATGTATAGTGCAGGAGATGGCATTTCACCACAGTGTTTGCACTGTAGCGCATGAGAAATGCAAAAAATTGAGCCTACAAACAATACTCACCACACTTTATGCGACCTACTCTTTCTTTCGCTGGTGAGTTTACCGAACGCCGGTGAGTGTAGGGGCCTGCATGCTACAGTGCATGTGTACCAAACTTGTGTTTAGAAAAACGCTCGCACGCGCTCGGCTGCGTATTCACTGCCGTGTACACGCCAGTGTGCGCTCTTTCAGGATCGCAGCAGTAAATTGGTGCGATGTGGTAGAGATCGAATGATTTATTTTAACCGTTAAGACGTTCTCGATCCTGAAACGCTCATGCGGGCTCGCTCGTGCTGTGTACCACGAGCGATGATTTTTTCATAAATGTTGTACAAAATACATCACGCGTGCTCGAGTGTTAATTTCATTATAATGAATATTTAAGCTTTACTCCATAGATGGTCAGACGCTGGATTAATAGAAGAATAATGTTAAAATGGATACATTCAGTCAAACTATCGTTTTCATCAAATAAATGTAGCTGTTACTTTTCTAATTCTTCAATGGTTCTACATTTCAACCAGAACTTGGTATGCTTTTCAACTTAGTGTTTTATTAGCATTTCCACAGTTATTAATAAAATGCTTTTCTTTGCCCGCCACCTGCATGAATATTGTGTGGCAAGTACAATGGAAACACTGTGTCTAAGGAGCCGAGAATGTTTCACGCTATCCAGTGACGAGTCAGCCAAGGTCTAAGGGCTACAAGTTTTTTTTAATAAAGACATATTGTTGTCATGTCTTCTGAAAACATCCTAGGCCGGACCGATAATCGGCCTTGTCATTTCAAGATTGGCAATCCTACGCCTTTTCTCGCAAAGCTAACTGGAGACCCCAAGAAATGAAATGTAGATATTATTCAATTTATCAGAGATTTAAGTTAATTGAACCAATGCATTATAAAGATAAGAACACTCTCCATCATCATGCGGATACAGTGGACAACGTTAACTTTACTATTGGTTATCCTCTTATGGCATGTTCAATGCATACACTAGGCCCAGGGAGTCGCGAATGTTTCCCACCCGAAAACATCCTAGACCGGACCGAGGATCGAGCTCGTTATCTCCGGATTGGCAATCCTATGCCTTTGCTCGCGGCTAACTGGAGATCCCTCACTCCATTCCTATTGACAAGAAATGAAGCACTCCTTTTATGCAGATACATATTTCTTATATTCGAGGCTACTTTAGATTAAAGTTTCGCTATGTATATTCCTGGTTTACGCCATCTCCCAAAGGCACACGCCTTTTATTCAGTATCGACTTCAATAAAATTTCTCGGGTTACAGCAATTCCTACAACTTTTTAATACCACCTAATTTTTCTTCGAATTGTGTATTGTTTCGTGCGGTCAACAAAAAGTATTATTAAATTCAAAGTGTTCGTAATTTTTATTACCTGAGAGATTATCAGGAACCAAGTCAGGAACCTTCTTCTTCTTCTTCTTTAAAGGTCACTCCTGACGGAATCCAAGTTTAAAAGTGCTCGCGTTTTCGGGGGCACACTACTCGATACGGAAGCAACGCACAACTGTCATTTTTATTATTTCACACATGCTGCGACGCAGCAAAGCTAAATCAACAAAAATGACAGTTGTGCGCCGCCTCTGAATCGAGTGGTGTGCCCCCGGAAACGCGAGCACTTTGGAACTTGGATTCCGTCAGGAGTGACCTTAATGGCTCTTCATTCCAACTGGAACTTGGCCTACTTTTCAAATTAGTATTTTATTAGCATTTCCTCAGTTATTAATTGAAACCTTTCTATGCCCGCCATTGCATGAGTATGTATCTTGTGTGGTAAGTATAAGGATACACTATGCCCTGGGAGTCCAACCTTGAAACATCCTAGACCGGACCGAGAATCGAACTCGCCATCTTCGGATTGCCAATCCTACGCCTATGCTCGCAATGCTACTGGAGACCCTGAACCCTAGAAAATTAGTAAGCTTTGGCCTATCATGAAGTATAGTATTTATGACGAATTATAACTTATCTAGCCTAGACTGAGCAACTGTTTTGCTTTCTCGTATACCAAGAAGTAGCGAAAAGCCAATATCATCTTCTTCTTTTTGGCATTAGGGCCGTACACTTATTACATAAGCACTTAAAGGGGAAGGGGATCTGTCATTTTCTTACGCTCCATATAAACGAAAAATAATTTAAGTGGGAAAAATCTTATATGAAGGAAGGAGGGTTCGAAAACCCAGAAAAAATATTTATGTAATTAGTGTACGACCCCTTACTGCCACTGGGATTACCAAATTACAATTTTTGCATTCGTTTGCATGAGGCTAACACGATGATACTTTTATGCCCGATACCCAAAAATTTCCTAGACCGGACCGGAAATCAAACCCAGCCACCTTCAGCATGGTCTTGCTTTGTACTCGCGCATCTCAGTGCACGGCTAAGGAAGCCCCGAAAAACCAATACAGACTCCATTCGATTTTGGCAAGACAATTTTTATTTTTTTTATTTTTGATATTGCTTATAAACCACGTAAATATCGTAACCCTCCTAAAACAAATTGGGAAGACCCAAAAACCGACGAAAAAAAAGGCGAAAAAATCGCTTAAGTTTTTTTTAAGATAATCGCCTAAATGTCGAAATTTTCGTAAAAGAAATTGATTAGACCCCGAAACCGACAAAAAACAATTTAAGAAAAAAAAGCGTGATTTTTTTTTTGTTTTAACGTTAAATACAGACTATGGGTTCAAAAGCTATGGCCGAAATACTATTATTATAATATACGAGAAAGGTACCATTACCCCTAGGTGGATTTATCTGGGTTTTAAATTTAATTTACCCATTTTTTTTGGAATAAAAACTCAGTCGGTACTTAAATGGTCGGGATTGGTGGTCATACTTAGCCATTTTCTTACGATCCGTATAAATAAAAAAATATTTGTATGGGAAAAATCTTACATAGGGGAGCTTGAAAAATCCAGAAAAATGCTTACGTAATTTGTGTACGGCCCCAATGCGTAAATGGAACCTTACCTTAAAATGCCTTTAAAAATATCACTAGAAGTAATGAATCCTATGTTGTGATTATCAAACACAATTCCACCCTGTAGGTATTCGAGGCCACGGTACATATATGGAATTTCCGTAGGCTTCGAAGAGATTTGATAAAAAATGTGGGGTTGCGGGTGGTATTCCCGGCACCGGCTGAAAAACTAAAAATAGCAACATTTTTTTGCCAAAATTCCTCTGTACTCTGTACTCCTTCGTTGTGCCCACTCGAGAATTTATGTTACAGCTACTTGCATTGGAACTTAAATATGTAGCGCAATACTATGTTGGAAATACCGGCTGATACCCTACATTGCCATTTTTGGCTTGGGTGACTTGATGTCTTGATGTGATTTCTCAAGCGAGTTTTTAGTTTCCAAATTCAATATCATAAATTACAGAAGGATTGTTATTCAAATGCAGTGAAGTTTGTTGCATACATAATTTAACATGGACAATGATTTTTTTTGGAAGTATTCCAAAATTAAAATAATTTACCCAAAATGTAACACCGAACCAATTTACCCCATATTTATTAGCTAAATTCGAGAAAACTTGGTCGTGATACGAAAGGCACTATGACCCTTGCTCAGATGCTTGGGATTCAACAAAAATGTTGTGCGTGGCCTGAAAACTGGAATAATCGAGTATGGAGTCGCAGTATGTCAGTCGCAAGAATCGTAAAAAAGATTAATTTTCTATGTGGTTGGTGATACTAGTGAAATTTACGTGAATTTTACTATTCATTGTAATTTCCAAATTCTTAATATGTATGTGGAAAAATGATTAATATTCTCGGCAAGCCTTTGCGCTTTAGTACACTCCTCTAAGGTTTGATGTCCACTAATTGTCCAGTCAACATAGCGTGCATGCTCTCTGCAGTACCCTGCATCGAAGGGGATCATGAATACATTTGTTTAAACTCGGTTTTTATTCCACGATGCTCCGCGATGCTTTTCGTTCAAGTGAGTTGAATGGAGGTGTTTAGACGTTTAATTCGAGTTCAATTCAAGCGACTTGTCCAACCCACTTGCCTTGTATAGTAAAATTAGATTTTTCGTATGACCGAAAAAGTGCCGTGTGAGAAAATAATTCATTAGGGCAATCATAATGCTTTACATGCAAATGGATTAAGCTGAAAAACAAAAGACTTAAGAACATTCAATATTATTTCCTAAAAAAATTCGCTACGAACTGCTCGGTTAATTCTATTAGCTCAGCAGTAATATTCACACAGAAATGCCACCATACACAGCCGTGCGCGCGGCTGCGTATTTATCAGCGCTCACTGCAGTGCGTTTTAGGGCTCTTTTTCCACACTGCACTGTTCTGCTGTTGATTGTGCGCTCGGTTCATTTTGTTCGATCTTCTTTTATCACACACTTCTCCAAAGCTGTGGTGAATTCAACCGTAAGAGGCGCGCTCCCGTTCAACTGCAACGGTGCGTGTGAGTGTATTAAAATTTCTTTTCACCACACTGAGGAGATGGACATCTCTGGTGCAGATAGTGTATCCATCGTACTTGCTACACAAGATATATAATCGTTATAATCGTTATTATTTATTATCAGACTAAGGCCGGAGTGGCCTGTGCTGCACATAAAAGTCTTCTCCATTCAGCTCGGTCCATGGCTGCACTTCGCCAACCACGCAGTCTGCGGAGGGTCCGCAAATCATCCTCCACCTGATCGATCCACCTTGCCCGCTATGCACCTCGCCTTCTTGTTCCCGTCGGATCATTGTCGAGAACCATTTTCACCGGATTACTGTCCGACATTCTGGCTACGTGCCCGGCCCACCGCAGTCTTCAGATTTTCGCGGTGTGAACGATGGATGGTTCTCCCAACAGCTGATGCAACTCGTGGTTCATTCGCCTCATCCACGTACCGTCCGCCATCTGCACCCCACCATAGATGGTACGCAACACTTTTCATTCCAAAACTCCCAGTGCGCGTTGGTCCTCCACGAGCATCGTCCAGGTCTCGTGTCCGTAGAGAACTACCGGTCTTATAAGCGTTTTGTAGATAGTCAGTTTGGTACTGCGGCGAACTCTATTCGATCGGAGCGTCTTGCGGAGTCCAAAGTACGTACGATTTCCAGCCACTATGCGCCTCCGAATTTCTCTGCTGGTATCGTTATCGGCGGTCACCAGTGAGCCCAAGTACACGAATTCTTCAACCACCTCGATTTCGTCACCACCGATAGAAACTCGTGGTGAGTGGCTTACATTGACCTCTCTTGAGCCTCTTCCTATCATGTACTTCGTTTTCGACGTGTTGATGACTAGTCCAATCCGATTAGCTTCGCTTTTCAGTCTGATGTAGGCTTCCTCCATCCTCTCAAAGTTACGTGCCATGATATCAATGTCGTCGGCGAAACCAAATAACTGAACAGACTTCGTGAAAATCGTACCACTCGTGTCAATCCCTGCCCTTCGCATTACTCCCTCCAAAGCGATGTTGAATAGCAGACACGAAAGACCATCGCCTTGCCGTAACCCTCTACGCGTTTCGAAGGGACTCGAGAATGCCCCTGATCCGGATTCCGGCCCCCATTAGTTTATCCGGAAATCCGTTTTCGTGCATTAGCTGCCATAGCTGGTCCCGATCGATTGTATCATATGCGGCTTTGAAGTCGATAAATAGATGTTGTGTAGGCACGTTGTATTCGCGGCATTCCTGCAATACCTGACGTATGGCGAACACCTGGTCTGTGGTAGAGCGTTCACCCATAAATCCCGCCTGGTACTGCCTCACGAACTTTCTTGCAATTGGTGTTAGTCGACGGCATAAAATTTGGGAGAGTACCTTATAGGCGGCGTTCAGCAATGTGACATTACTACATTATAGAAGCGAATTATAGATTTAACCATAACGTGTCATAACGTGGTGGATGAGTAGTGTGATAAATAACTCCTTGTCACAATATGCTTTTTTTTGTCTTTAGTAGCGAGACTTGCAGCCCTTAGGCTGGCTAGTCTCGCATACGTTTTTATATTCATGAAAGAAATCTTAATGAAATATCAAATAAATGAAATTCCATTTCGTTGATGTCAAAATATGACACTAATTGAATCTGTTCTACCCTCCTTTACTGGTTTAATAAGTTCTACTCAGTGAATTTTCAACACCAGAAGTTAATAGTGCCTTTTTGATCATTTTAGGAAATCTGTGTTGCGTCCATTTGTGTGTGACACGAATATACAGTTAAACCCTTTATATGATCATTAGTATTTTATCCAGCATCAAACAGGCTTATTGCAAGCCTTTTGGCTGTGACAAGTTTCGAGGCTTTCGATCTGATAACTTGGATCTACTAGTCATCAGGGAAGCAAATACAACATTGAGCCTCGAAATCTACAGGAAGCCCACGAACACCATGAGAGTCATCCCATATACATCGAGCCATTCGTACCAACATAAAATGGCAGCATTTCATCACATGATCCACAGGATGCAGACGATACCCCTGAGCGAAGAAGGAAAAACGAAGGAACTACAATACATCTTGGAAACAGCGAAGATCAACGGATACCAGGAGAGGACTATATGAGCGATCATCAACAAGAAGGATAGGACCCTACGACGAAATGGACTTACAACGCTGACACCGATCGATGAGCCGCTAAAAAGAGTGTTGAATAAAGCAGGCGTTTATAAAATAAGTTGTTCCCAATGTGAAAAAATCTATGTAGGCCAAACAAAAAGATCACATGATATTAGATATTATGGCGGAAGTGAGTATGGCGAAAAGAGAAAACGATAAGGGATTACAATACGAATTTAGATCTAAGGTAGCAGAGCATGTGAAAATCACCCAATTACGGCATCAAATATTAAAATCTTAAGAAATGTCTCTTCCCCATGGAAACACGGTGTAGCTGAGAGTTTGGAAATCTACCGACAGGTACAAACAGCGCTGTTGAATAAGGATCAGGGAAATGGCAGCTCTTGGCTCTTCAAGTTTCTACCTAAGCAAAAAAGTAATTAACTGTATAGGTAAATAAAGTAGGCAAATAAGATTAGATTAGGTACCTAGCGTAGTATGAATAGTGTAAGTTGCGATTGTTTTCTTCAAGTCGAGACACTGAGACGACTACACAGTTGTGGTCGAAATACGTATCTGCAAAGATATCGAAAATAATTGGTGGAATTAAATGGAGAGTGCTTAACTCGTCTTAGACGGTTGATTTTTCCTTTTACACTCCCCCCAGTGTACCTTATAATTTTCGTTTAGCTTAATTATGCTTCTAGGATATATTTGCTTGACAATGTGTATATATGCCATTAGTATTAAATAACACAGATAAACAGACATGACAGTCGTAAAATTCTCATCGTTCACTGATTTACTGGTCAATTCAAATAATATGGTTGAATTCATCCAGCTAGGTCGATTGGACACCGAGACGAGCACATCGTCTCCTAGCAGCAGCAAGGATTGAGCAAGTTAAGAATTGATGAAATAATTTTCTAAGGGCTTGTTCACCGAAACTACGCGTCTTCTAGAGGAAGGAGCCTCAAATCACGGCAGCAGAACCGTTATTACCCCGAACGTCAACAACAAAAGCGGAAGGACCTGTAGTCGAGGCAGTTTCTTCCAGATGAATTTGAACTCTGGTAATCGAGACAGGGTTTACAACATAGTAACGAGCCCAGCGTTGCTTTCGTTCGACAAGTGGCCGCATCTGCTAAGCTTTGTGGCTGCAAATGCGAAGCATAGATGGAGGCAGTGGGGCGCAATATCGCAAAATGTGCCACCAAAAGCCCAGTACGTGTTCTTGCTCATCAAAATTTGGTCAACCAGGGAAACAGCTATTCAGCTTAATATCAATAGTACGTGATCGGGAGATGGAAATGTTCAACGAAGAAGAGTACCAAAAGCTAAACCGACAAAGTAGTGCGGCAATTGCAACGGTAATGGAACCAACAGAAGTTTTTCGGCGTGGAACTGGAACGCGGTTTAGAGGTTCTCAACGGGGTCGAGGAACTTTTCGAAGAGTGCAGCCCCAATTCCAAGGAACTTCCCGGAGCTCTTGCTAGCATTGCGCAAGCATGTATAACGATTCTTCTGTTTGACCAAACATTGACAAAGTTAGTCATAAATGCAAACGTCGTGGACATTTGGCTCGTACATGCGCAACCGTTCCCCAGATTTAAGCAGGGCAAAAGCGTGATTCCAGCAACCTAAAAGATGGAGAACCAAGAGCAAAAATTGCAGCAATCAAACAAAACGGCAAAGATAACGATGAAAACGGTGGATCCGGAATGATAGCAATTTCATTTTTTTCATTTCATCAAGTAAGAAAAGGGGTGAAGAATGTAAAAGAAGTAAGAAGAAAAAGTTGAAAGAAAAAGAAAACTAAGAAGAAAGAAGGAATAAGAAAGAAAAAAGAGATAAAGGGAAAAAGAAGGAGGAAGAAGGTAGAATTAAGAAGAAAGGGAGTCAGAAGAAGGAAATAGAAAGTCCTTTTTTGTTGTAGACCTTTTGTCTCTTTCGACGTATTGTTGTTTTTGTCTTTATTAGATAAACTTGCAGCCCTAGGCTGGCTCGTCTCTATGGACGTTTTGTTCTTTCGACTTTTGGTCCTTTTCGATCTTTTGTACCTTATACCTTTTGTCTTTCAACCTTTTCGTAATTTGTATACCACTCAGGGCCTCAGGGGCAGCAGGGACTATGTCCAAGGGCTTGACGATCCCTCCCCAGGCCATCTGCGAGTTGTGGGGCTTGCCTAGGATGTGGTGGGGTTTGACAGTGGGCCCTGTTAAACCTCTATAAAAAGCTGCATGTATCCGCAAGTAGGCCCCACCAAAGCGACCGTGTGCCGCTCAAAGCGCACAAGCCCAAGTCCTGGTGTTAGGTGGGACGCTAAACAGCCCTGACACGACGGCCCTCCGACGAGACAGGAGGTTTGCGCAGGCCCAATAAGCCGCCTGGAAAACCAATCATTACGAACAATATAAGAGATAATTCGACTCGATATAATCGGCAAAGACCTAGGCGACGAATACAGGATCACGATTGGAAGCTTGGAACATGGAATTGCAAGTCGCTAGGTTTCGCAGGTTGCGACAGGATGATCTACGATGAATTACATCCCCGCAACTTCGACGTCGTGGCGCTGCAGGAGATTTGCTGGACAGGACAGAACGTATGGAAAAGCGGGCATCGAGCGGCTACCTTCTACCAAAGCTGTGGCACCAACAACGAGCTGGGAACCGGCTTCATAGTGCTGGGTAAGATGCGCCAACGCGTGATTGGGTGGCAGCCAATCAACGCAAGGATGTGCAAGCTGAGGATTAAAGGCCGTTTCGTCAACTATAGCATCATCAACGTGCACTGCCCACACGAAGGGAGACCCGACGACGAGAAAGAAGCGTTCTACGCACAGCTGGAGCAGACATACGATGGATGCCCACTGCGGGACGTCAAAATCGTCATCGGTGACATGAACGCACAGGTAGGAAGGGAGGAATGTATAGACCGGTCATCGGACCGGATAGTCTGCACACCGTATCGAATGACAACGGCCAACGATGCATAAACTTCGCAGCCTCCCGCGGAATGGTAGTCCGAAGCACCTTCTTTCCCCGCAAAAATATCCACAAGGCCACATGGAAATCACCTAACCAAGAAACGGAAAACCAAATCGACCACGTTCTAATCGACGGTAAATTCTTCTCCGACATCACGAACGTCCGCACTTACCGCAGTGCGAATATTGAATCCGACCACTACCTCGTTGCAGTATGCCTGCGCTCAAAACTCTCGACGGTGTACAACACGCGTCGAAGTCGGACGCCGCGGCTTAATATCGGGCGGCTACGAGACGGTAGACTAGCCCAAGAATACGCGCAGCAGCTGGAAGTGGCACTCCCAACGGAAGAGCAGCTAGGCGCAGCGTCTCTTGAAGATGGCTGGAGAGATATTCGATCCGCCATTGGTAGCACCGCAACCGCTGCACTTGGCACGGTGCCCCCGGATCAGAGAAACGACTGGCATGACGGCGAATGTGAGCAGTTAGTGGAAGAGAAGAATGCAGCATGGGCGAGTTTGCTGCAACACCGCACGAGGGCGAACGAGGCACGATATAAACAGGCGCGGAACAGACAAAACTCGATTTTCCGGAGGAAAAAGCGCCTGCAGGAAGATCGAGACCGTGAAGAAACGGAGCAACTGTACCGCGCTAATAACACACGAAAGTTCTATGAGAAGTTAAACCGTTCACGTAAGGGCTACGTGCCACAGCCTGATATGTGTAAGGACATAAACGGGAACCTTCTTACGAACGAGCGTGAGGTGATCCAAAGGTGGCGGCAGCACTACGAAGAACACCTGAATGGCGATGTGGCAGACGAAGATGGCGGTATGGTGATGGACCTGGGAGAACGCGCGCAGGACATAATCTTCCCGGCTCCGGATCTCCAGGAAATCCAGGAGGAGATTGGCCGGTTGAAGAACAACAAAGCCCCTGGGGTTGACCAACTACCAGGAGAGCTATTTAAACACGGTGGTGAGGCACTGGCTAGAGCGCTGCACTGGGTCATTACCAAGATTTGGGAGGAGGAAGTTTTGCCGCAGGAGTGGATGGAAGGTGTCGTGTGTCCCATCTACAAAAAGGGCGATAAGCTGGATTGTAGCAACTACCGCGCAATCACATTGCTGAACGCCGCCTACAAGGTACTCTCCCAAATTTTATGCCGTCGACTGGCACCAACTGCAAGGGAGTTCGTGGGGCAGTACCAGGCGGGTTTTATGGGCGAACGCTCTACCACGGACCAGGTGTTCACCATTCGCCAAGTACTGCAGAAATGCCGCGAATACAACGTGCCCACACATCATCTATTCATCGACTTCAAAGCCGCATATGATACAATCGATCGGGACCAGCTATGGCAGCTAATGCACGAACACGGTTTTCCGGATAAACTGATACGGTTGATCAAGGCGACGATGGATCGGGTGATGTGCGTAGTTCGAGTTTCAGGGGCATTCTCGAGTCCCTTCGAAACCCGCAGAGGGTTACGGCAAGGTGATGGTCTTTCGTGTTTGCTATTCAACATCGCTTTGGAAGGGGTAATACGAAGAGCAGGGATTGACACGAGTGGTACAATTTTCAATAAGTCCGTCCAGCTATTTGGTTTCGCCGACGACATAGATATTATGGCACGTAACTTTGAGAAGATGGAGGAAGCCTTCATCAGACTGAAGAGGGAAGCTAAGCGGATCGGACTAGTCATCAACACGTCGAAGACGAAGTACATGATAGGAAGAGGTTCAAGAGAAGACAATGTGAGCCACCCACCGCGAGTTTGCATCGGTGGTGACGAAATCGAGGTGGTAGAAGAATTTGTGTACTTGGGCTTACTGGTGACTGCCGAAAATGACACCAGCAGAGAAATTCGGGACGCATAGTGGCTGGAAATCGTACGTACTTTGGACTCCGCAAGACGCTCCGATCGAATAGAGTTCGCCGCCGTACCAAACTGACAATCTACAAAACGCTCATTAGACCGGTAGTCCTCTACGGACACGAGACCTGGACGATGCTCGTGGAGGACCAACGCGCACTTGGAGTTTTCGAAAGGAAAGTGCTGCGTACCATCTATGGTGGGGTGCAGATGGCGGACGGTACGTGGAGGAGGCGAATGAACCACGAATTGCATCAGCTGTTGGGAGAACCATCCATCGTTCACACCGCGAAAATCGGAAGACTGCGATGGGCCGGGCACGTAGCCAGAATGTCGGACAGTAACCCGGTGAAAATGGTTCTCGACAACGATCCGACGGGCACAAGAAGGCGAGGTGCGCAGCGGGCAAGGTGGATCGATCAGGTGGAAGATGACTTGCGGACCCTCCGTAGACTGCGTGGTTGGCGACGTGTAGCCATGGACCGAGCCGAATGGAGGAGACTCTTATATACCGCACAGGCCACTTCGGCCTTAGTCTGAATAAATAATAATAATAATAATAATAATAATAATACAGGGCCTGATTTAGCTGAAAGCGGGCCCAGGCCGATAATTTGCTAGGAAGGGGCGAAATGTAGTAAAAAGATTAGCTTTGTTATATTAGGTTTTGTGGGGGCCCGAAATCATGGTACCCGGGCCCCCCAAAATCTGGCCCTGGTACCACCCTTAAGACGTTAGCAGATTGAGAGTACAATAGCCTCAGAAATCGAACGATTATGCGGTGTAGTACCCGGACCTTCCACGGGTCTACCCCACATCCCCCGCACTCATATCCCACTAACATTCGAATGCATCGAATAGCATCGAACAAAAGTTCAATATTCAAATTACTAACCTGTTCACAGCATATTTGTTTACTTCTCGTGATAATGAACACGTTTCTTCAAAGAGTCCTATATATTTCGGCTCGAATTATATCACAAATCAGCAATTTCGTGCCAATTTAATAGCCGTTCGCGATCTGGTGGGTTTATCACTGCACTTCACTTCTCCTCAAAGGGCATTGAAAAAAAATTGTACACACTTCTCCGCACATGAGCAGCCCGAAATGTTGATCGAATGCTTATTAAACTTCACTTTTTGAAATCAGTCACTTGTTTGAAGCGAAAACTTAATATAAACTGTAATTTTTGCTCAAAAAACAAAAAAAAAACAACTTAATTCACCGAGTAGTGATACCGCCTTTCTCGCATTTAGCCAAGACACCAACCTGATATGGCGCTTATATGGTTCGACGTACCATTTTCTAAATAACTTTCAAACGCAATATTCGATCGTTATCAAATTCAATAGTGATCAACAAGGCTTTGTTACCTGTCGAATGCAACTTGTTGCGAGAAAATCGGTTAAGGATTACTATATGAAAAGTTGTCTAATGTTTTTCTTATCTTTTGTGCACACACATACACACACAGCTCGTCGAGCTGAGTCGATTGGTATATAACACTATGGGTCTCAGAGGCCTCTATAAAAAGTACGTTTTCGGAGTGAAATGATAGCCTTTCTGTACAACTTTGTTGTACGAGAAAGGCAAAAACTATTAAAAATTGATCACGGAGCGGAGTAAACACCGATAGCAGTAAACTAATAATTAGGGTGGTTCAAAAATGATTTTGCTCCGCCACGCTCAGTCAATTATGTTTCATATTTTGGATGTCGTCCGATGATTTGGGTCGGTTTGAATAGGGGCTTACCGTGCACAGCTCGGTTCAGGTTTGTATGACAGTTGATATGCCGAGGTTGAATTTTACATTATTCTGATTATGGCACTCCATCATTGTGCGCTGGCGAGGGGGGAGACCATATGACTGGATGAAATAATCAAGAGCTTCAACTCCATAGACAATGCATATTGAATGGACGTTTCAATAGTTGGGAGTCGATTTTTTCAGTTGCGAATCTTTAGCATGATAATAAAGTCTTAAATACAATGTCAGTGGAACACAGATAAAAATATGTTGTGATTTTAAATGTATTTTCATGCACATATCTGGAGCATGCAAATAAACGTAACATTCAATCGTTCTCACTATTCTTTTAAAACGAAATAAATTTAACCAGTGCTTGCTTGTAAAATTCAATCAAATTTAATTGAATATCGAATGTTAATTTGTTTGATGGGATAAGCTGCACTTTTACACGTCGTTGAATTTTCAAAATTATTTGCTGTGAACGGCAATGGAAACGGAAAATTTGACAGTAAGCCCCATATATCCAGTTTTCCGCGAGCGGTAATGGCCGCCAGCTTGCCTACGGGTTAGTCTCTGATTTGACATTTCTGGAGGTCAACTGCACCCACCATTCGACCATTTTGTTCAAAGTGGTATATAAGAAGGCTTGAATTCACTGAATCAGCACCTTCTTATATGCAACATTGGTCAGAATGCTCTGAGCGGTGGGTGCAGTTGACCTCCAGACACGTCAAATCAGAGACTGAACCGCAAACAAGCTGGCGGCCATTACCGCTCGCGGAAAACTGGATAGGGGAACGGTTCGGCACTTCATCCCACAGCTCCTATTTCCATCCCATCAAAAACAAGGAAGAGAGGAATTTGGTTGGTTTCTTATTTTTGTGATTTTTTCACCAGTGAGCACGCGTGTTAGCAAAAAGAAGCGACGAGATTGGTGCTGTATTTCTTTGTTTTGCGGTGAGATGAATATATGTTCAGTGAGATGGAAAACGGAACAGTTCCCCTATATTCTGTCAAATTTGCCTTTTTCGTTTCTGTTCCACTGACATTGTGTTTGAGGTTTCTCAGAAGCCTGAAGTGAAACGTGTAATTCAACAATATAACCAGAATTTGTCTGTGATATCTATCGCACCATCAATGGCTCTACATTCCAATTGGAACTTGGCCCGCTTTTCAACTTAGTATTTTATTCTATTAGCATTTCCTCAGTTATTAATTGAAAGCTTTTCTATGTCCGCCATTGCATGAGTATGTATCGTGTGTGGCAAGTACAACCCGGATAAAAATGTACTATTGGTTCAATAGTGTAAACAATTGAATTACCATACAATGTACGGTATACAATAGGATACATTGTTTCTTGATGGTTGCACAGATACAATCTGATACAAGATACACTGAGGATACAATACATCAACATATTTCTCTAATGTAACAATACTTGCAATTGTTTTTGAAACGTTTTCGTACATAAGATTCATACATTGATAACTTTTGAAATGTTTCATTACATTGCATATAAACTATTTAACAATATTTGCCTCATAGCGCCAAATATGCATTTTTCCCTTTAATTTGCATTGTTGAACAGTAAAGCTGTTACAACTGAGAAATCAAAAATCGTATTGTTTTACTATACAAATACAATACAATCCATTGTATTTTGAACAGTTTTGTTCAGATATTTCAACAATATATGAACCATACACTCTATTGTGTGACGAAAAAAATGTATGGAAAAATCTCAGATTTTGTATAGTTACGATACTTAACAAACCGTACATTCTATTGCGAAAACTTCATTTACATTCGAGTAAATGGTTCATAACAATGCATTCTAATGTATTTCTATGGTTTCATTTACAATATAATCTATCGCCAATTCAATGTTATTAATAGTAGTGTTACAATAAGTTGTACTGTTATTCTACTGTATTTTTTAGTCGGGAATGGATACACTATGCCAAGGGTGTCGAGAATGTTTCCAACCCGAAAACATCCTAGATCGGACCGAGAATCGAACTCGCCATCTACGGATTGGCAATCCTACGCCTTTGCTCGCAAGGCTACTGGAGAACAGGAGCAGATACTGCATACAAAAAGTGTGACATGGGGGTGGGCGGGGTGTAAAATGCTATTTTTTGCGTTACCTAATCAATGGATCTTTCCTAAGGTGCGGTTTTCGTTCAGCGAAGTCTCGGGAATGTTGCTTTCAGCTATGTGGGTTCTGTTTTTGCCAGCGAGGGGAGGCGCTGTAGCCAGTGTAATGAAAGGTTTAGTCTCCCATACTAGTTTTCATACAAACTTGAATCGGCTTGTGCTCATTCAGTTTTTGTTCAAATCGGCTTTTGGAGGACACTCGGAGCATGGGACGGAATCCAGTGAGCATGGTGGAGCTGGAGCTGAACCACCCTACTAATATTCTTTGTTATTTTATAAATACTACACCAATACTACCGCCATCGGGGGTGACAATGGGTAGTATTTATGGCAGCCTGGAGGTCGTAGAGCAAAATCGTTCAGAAAGGTCTCTTATATTTTAGTCTTCTTGCCCTCAGCTACATTCAATCCATTCTACAAGCATTCTAAGTAGTTGAAACAGTGACCCATTCTCACCCCCATTTGACCCATTGTCACCCCCGACGACGGTACTACAGTATTTGACAGATTTTATTGTACTAATACTTTCAAAGCTTTGTTTTGGTACTCAACCCACCTTCACCTTAACTGCGAGGTTTCTATACCAAGTTACCATTTCTGCATTCGTATATCATGAAGCTAACACGATGATACTTTTATCGCCAGGGAAGTCGAGATAATTTCCAATCCTAAAATTGTCTAGCCCGGTACCGGGAATCGAACCCAGCCACCCTCAGCATGGTCATGCTTTGTAGCTGTGCATCTTACCGCACGGCTAAGGAGGGCCCCTACGGTGTAGTAAAAATTAGTTAAAAATCGATTAGCAATTTGTCCTGGAATGTGTGTTCCTTCATTTTTCGGTGCGCCATTCCCACACAAAAGATAAAAACCATTGCCAAAATACTCTCGAAATACAATGTCGCAATGTACATCATCTTCATGGCTTCCCGTGAAATGTGACGATTCACAGAATGAACGAAAAACTACAGAGCCTGCATTGGTAGGTACACGCTCATAATCGAGCGCAAAGTGGAGAATGGAGATAGACCTGATGGAAGGATGAAGAACCAAAGTGTACCTACTCATTCAGCTTCAACCAATTGTTGTCATCGCTTTTGGTATCCTTTTTTCAGTCGTACATTTCAGAAAACGTCGATGATGCAGGCATGTATGCATGCACAATGTGAATCCGGAGGATTTCGAATTCGAGCGAGCATTATTCAAATCGAAGCACGGCAGGAATTATCACTAGGGCATGCACCATGGACAAAAAACGCAGAAAAAATGCTTCAATTGCGTATAATGAAACTCTTTACAAACCTTCACCTTGGGATACTGAAAATCTACATTGTCAGTGTATAAACCAATTTTTAATAATTCATATACTTAGCGTCTGTGTTCCCTGAATTCTGATAGGTAATATAGTCAGAGAAAACAGTCAGTTCATAAACATTTTTTTTATGCACTTCGAAGGTTAGGTTGGGCCGTATTTTCATTGCCACATTATTGATATTCAAACACTGAAAGTACGTCGTGACTTTGCCATGGTATCTTTTATAAACAATATTGAGCGATTCCAAGCAACAGCATCAAAATTTAAGAAAATTTTTAATTCATGATTTTCTATTGAGTTGAAACTTTGCACAGTTTTTCAATTTCATCTAAATCGTCATTTTTCGATATCAAATCTTCATATTGAGTCACGACTAACTTTTCAAAAGGGTGTATGTGAAAATGGTTGAAAAGTATTCAAAACGCTGCACAGCAAAAACGGAATGTTCGAGTGTAAAATGGTGATTCTTAAGAAAATGTGCACAGCAAAAAAAAAATTTTTGCCTTTAAAAATATCATTTTTGTCACAAAAACTCAAATATCTCAAAACCCTATCTTTTTTCGAACGTAATTTTTTTAGGGAAAACGGTCCATTATATTAGCTATCTACCATAAAAATTTGGTGATGGTAAACTAATAAACAAAAAAGTTATGACATTTCAAACATTTCACAATTTTCACATATAGTAAACAAAAAAAAATTTCCGCGTATTTTTTTTTCAAGAATCGCAGTTTGATGCTGATTTTATTGTTAAGGGCCTTGCGTGAGTTAAACAAGTTGTTTGTATGATATTCCATATTTATGTATTCATCGATATTATGTATATTATATGTATAAATATTATATGTATAAATAAATAAATATGAATTAATATTATCCTAAGTATTAAATTAAATGTGGCAGTTACACAATGTTGTTATAGAAACTCTAAGAGTTTTGGGGTTGAATATTGGTATGGGTTATGAAATCATGAAAACAGATTATTAATAATTATTTTCTATTTATTTTATTCAATTTTTTAAAATATCGAACACTTTTGAATTATTATCAGCACAGTTTGAGTATAGTTTTGCTTTAATTTTATTTTCCGACAATGGAATGAAACAGTGAAATTTTTGGGTTCCTTGGATCGTTTTCGCGTTATTAAATTGCTCGCTGAGCTCTGAAGCCTTTATTTCGTACTCTTCAGTAGTAGTAAAACAAAATGATAATTTGGTTAAATCTTTTTCTTTTCTACGATTTGCCCAATCAAAAAGTTCTTTCGCAGTTTTAATTGGATGCTCACGTTCTTTGGCTAAACTTGCTCTTGTGGCCATGCGCTTTATTGTTCCTCAATAGCATCACAAGGACCTTTGCCATGTGATGTAGCAAAAATGCCATTCTGCATCAATTCCGTACATTGATTTAAATTGACATAGGCTCGAAAAATTCTTACGATTTTTGTACTGCGACGCTGCTCCATCAGACATGAAATATATCTTTTGACTTCTTTATGTTTATCAACGCGTAAAAAGTTAATCATTTTTCAATGAACAAGTTTACGGATACTGAATCGTGTCTTAAATCTTCGGAAATTATAATAAAACTTAAGTGTTCAATTTGCGTACTTCCATTAAAATAAATAACGAATGGATGAATTGTAGCTTGTTGTACGTTCCAGTGATGGGACTGCACTTCATCTTGCAATACAAAGCTGTAATTTTCAGAAAAATCACAAATGACTAAAAATTCACCATTTTGTAATGTATTTTTCGTATTTTTTAAAAAGCTGGATTGTTCTGTTTTAATGAAATCGTGAGTTAATCCCTCTCTTTCTAATTTCAAGCAAAAATATGACACAAACTCATCTACAGGTTTTACAATAGTTTCTATGTCACACCTATCCGTGGTCACCCATTGCTCAAATGATAACTGATCAATATATTTTTCTTCAAACTCAGCGAATAAAGTATTTTCCAATGATGAAGAATCTGGACAATCCGAACAAGATCGTAGATAGCAATTTGATGTTGTATTTTCACACAAAAGACTACCAGTTAACATTTTAATATCCTTTGTTAAATTGATTCTTTTCAAACTATGTAAAATAAGATTAATATTCTCATGGGTTGTGCACACACATTATGTGTTCCTGAATTGGAAAGAAGCTTACATTGCCTTGGCCGAAGGCTTGCAAATGAGGAAAACCTATTTTAATATTATCGTGAATTTCCTTGAAGCGTGTGTACGCTTCTTTCAAAGTCGTCATCATTAATCGTTTTTGGATTGCTTGACGCTTTCCATCTTTTTTACTGATACATAATCTTTTTGACCAGGCATAGCTCGACTTACTTCATCATCTTCAAAATATTGAACTACTATTTCTTTTGTCTCATCTGTTAATGCAGTACTAGACCTAGTATTTTTGGTTGAAAGACAGTTATTCTTCAATTGTTTTGCCTCTTTTACTGTATTTCTATTGGTTTTGAACTCATCAATGGCATCCTGAATAGACCACGAACTTGGCAGCATCGACAAAATCAATAATTTTTCTTTCCTTGTCGTGGCTGCATTCGAGAACCTTTCCTTCATATTTATAATTACCTCATCGTAGTCTGTATTTTCCACATCATCAGGTCCTAATTTGAAGAGGTTTCTTCGTACAGCTTCGTTTATTTCACGGTATTTTTCTCCGGGTAATAAACGTAGTCCATCTTACTCCATTTAATCAGGTCACTTTTATCCCAGCTATGCCCTCGTTAAAGCGTTCGATGTTGACCTTTTGGATACACTCATCTTCCGATTGATTTGTTGAAACAGATTTCGCTGATGGTACGGTGGCAAGGCTCTCAGCACTTAATACTTCTGGTAATTCCTCAGTTGTTGTCGATACATCTGGCAATTCCTCAGTTGCTGTCGTTTTCGAACTTCCTGCGCTCTGCTCAACCGATGATATACAGATTGCTCTTTTGTCAACGTTTAGACGGCAGGACGTGCAAATGCGTAAATTTGTATTCAATGTGGACATTGGAGCATAACCAGTCGCTTTCAGTTTATCTATGGTGCTTTCGGTGAGATTTCGTAACTCTTTTGAACACTTTTTCCATCAAACGGCCTACAACAGTTGAGAAAGCGGCTACTCATGTTGTTCGTTATATTCCAATAAACAAAATCACTTTTAAGTTTTTACTGACTAGTTTGGTGTCATTTGCTTGACTGAACAAAAAAAAATACAAATTTTTGCTTTTTCGTGAGCATTGTCATGGTATGTACCTATCATGCATCTGTTGTTGTTGAAGATACCCGTTTCCTCCCGATCATAAAGTCTATTCTCTAAGAGGTATATTTTGTTGCAGGTAAACTATAGACGTATACGTGTATATAAATCTTTGATTTTGCAGCTTTTGTCTTAAAAATAACATTTCTGATATGTTTCTATCAACGTTATTATCAACAGGTTTCAACACTATTAAAAGAATTTTTCGCCAGTCACGTGCAATGAAAATTATGACACTATCAATACTTTTGATCACAACACTGGATCGTGTCTAAGTTTCTTATAGATGCTATGAATAATTAAATCAAAATATCATGAAAACAACTTGTTTTGAATCACGTCCCTTAACAATAAAATCTGCATCAAACTGCAATTCTCGAAATAACTTACACAGAAAATTTTTTTACTAAATGTGAAAATTGTGAAATGTTTGAAATGTCATAACTTTTTGTTTATTAGTTTACCATCACCAAATTTTTATGGTAGATAGCTAATATAATGGACCGTTTTCCTAAAAAATTACGTTCGAAAAAGATAGGGTTTTGAGATATTTGAGTTTTTGTGACAAAATGATATTTTTAAAAGCAAAAAAATTTTTTTACTGTGCACATTTTCTTAAGAATCACCATTTAGTTGTCTAACTTTGCTGAAAAAATCATAACAATCGAACATTCCGTTTTTGCTGTGCAGCTTTTTAAATATTTTTGAACCATTTTCACATACACCCTTTTGAAAAGTTAGTCGTGACTCAATATGAAGATTTGATATTGAAAAATGACGATTTAGATGAAATTGAAAAACTGTGCAGAGTTTCAAATATTTTCGAAATGGTCGCTCAGGATCGACTGACATGCCCCCGTGGAATGCCTCTATTGTCTCCCATGGAATTGACTCCC
Source organism: Armigeres subalbatus (assembly GCF_024139115.2). Taxonomy (NCBI): domain Eukaryota; kingdom Metazoa; phylum Arthropoda; class Insecta; order Diptera; family Culicidae; genus Armigeres; species Armigeres subalbatus. The sequence goes on along the minus strand of NC_085141.1, from coordinate 172,391,738 downwards.
CACGGCTATTATCAAAACTGAGCTTTTGTGTACCGTCACGACAACATGCGACATTGACAAATATTCTCCGTAAGCTATCATTGAACAAACTATGTTAAATATGGATCTTTGATTTAAATGACTTTTTTTTATTATCAGACTAAGGCCAGAGTGTGTGGCCTCTGTATATGGATCTTTGAATTAAATGACTTTTTGCCTTTCTCGTACAACTAAGTTGTACCGAAAGGCTATCATTTCACTCCGAAAACGAACTTTTTATAGAAGCCTCTGAGACCCATAGTATTATATACCAATCGACTCAGCTCGACGAGCTGAGCACATGTCTGTCTGTCCGTGTGTATGTATGTGTGTATGTGTGTGTGTATGTGTGTGCACAAAAGGTATAAAAAACATTAGACAACTTTTCGTATAGTAATCCTTAACCGATTTTCTCGCAACAAGTTTCATTCGACAGGGGACAAAGCCTTGTTGATCACTATTGAATTTTATAACGATCGGTCATTGCGTTCGAAATAGGGTGGTCGGTATTGGCCATTTTTGTCAAATACCGGTATTCGGTATTTGATGGAGTCAATACCGGTAATACCGGTAGAATACCGGTTTTTGTGAAAATTTCAGGTAGTAAAAGAAAAACTTTCGATTTGAACTTTTGGATGAAAAACAATATTTATTGACAAACTTCAAATGTTAAAATCATTGCTTGTTGAGCTGGGCAAAGCGAAACTTAAGTAAACATTACATACTTAGCGACTCATCTCCCAATCCGCATTGGATTTTGTTAGCAATGTTTGCAACTACTGAGAATGCCCTCTCTGGTTCAACCGAAGTAGAACGAATGGTTCCAAGCCTATCAAAAATCAGTGTCAAATACTTGCCCTTAATCCCTTCCGATTCATAGTAGGAGAATTCCTTACGGATTGTATGCAAGGATCCTGGCGTCAACGTATTTGCCACCAGCAAAGCAAGTGTTTTGCTCTACTACAGTCTCTTCACAAGTTGTAAACCAGAGAAAATCCACAAAGGCATCTTCTTCGTACCGATCGTCAGGTATGATCGTTGTCTCTGGTTCAACGATCGCATAAGGAATCATAAGACGCTTCAAGATCCCATACGCTTGCTTAATCAAAGTAGCTTTGGATGCCTCGAAGAAAATGCCAAAACCGTTTCTGATTAATTGCTTCACGGCATAATTATTCAAAAAGAAAAGGATCGGCGTATTTGGATCGTCTATCTTAGATTTATTCCTCAAAAGTTAAAAGCATCGAAATAGTGGCTTGATTTGATAATTGTTCCTACGTAAATTGAATTACGTCCGCATTCAGAACGGACATATTTGTGCAGAAAATCGTTTTTCACAGGTGGTCTCAGGAAAAGAACTACTACGGCTCGTACTTTTTCACAATTTCATACATTGCGGGAAAATTCTCGACGATATCAACAATGTTCATTGAAGAAAAAGTCATTCGCAGTTTGACTAATGTGATCAGCAAGCGTCCTGCGAAACGCGGGACGCCTATCTGGATTACGTCACTGGCTTAAAAATGTATCCTCCAAAAGTGCATTTCGCATAGATTTTGGCCCAAAAAAATTCGAAAAATATTTGTATGTAAAACGTGGTTAAAAAATGCAGCGTCCCGTGAAACGCGGGACGTCTGGTCACATTAAGTTTGACAGATAGCTAAGATAATAAAGCAACAGGTATGATAAATGACGATGTTGATCGATTTTTGTTGTAGCGTAAACTTCGTCAATGATGCTTACTTGGGCAAAGTTACTCATGCGCGCATTTAATTGATGTATTTTATGCTCGATGAGTCTTTACTGCTCGTTACCGAATATTTGTCCCATTTATGCTGGATTTTCTGTTTATATGGGACAGATATGCGATTACAGGCAGTTGAATTGATAAAAGTAGGTGAAAATTATTCGAGATTTTTTATACTGTCAGAAAAATTTGAAATACCGAAAATACCGGTATTTTCCGTCTTTAATACCGGTATTTTCGGTACCCAAAATTGGCCGGTAATACCGGTATTACCGGTTTCGGTACTACCGGTTAGACCACCCTAGTTCGAAAGTTATGAAGAAAATGGTACATCGAACTATAGAAGCGCCATATAAGGTTGGTGTCTTAACTAAATGCGAGAAAGGCACCACCAACGCTAGGTGGATTAATCTGGGTTTTTTTATTATCAGACTAAGGCCAGAGTGTGTGGCCTATGTATAATAGGAATCGAAATCAACAAAAAATAAATTATTAGCTTTGATATTTGGTTTCAGGAGCTGACAGAGGATTACATTGGATTTCATTTTAAATTAATTTTTGTTTTGTTGAATGTTGTTCAGTTTGATTTTGTTATGTTTGAAATTCGAATTTTACTGTAATGTTTACATACTGAAATGGATTTAAATAGCTGAAAAAAATCAAAACGTGGTTGATTTCCATATTTTTTCAATCACATATGATTTTCTGTAAAATTTGGAAAAGTCTACGTAAGTCTACTATGGGGGAGGGGGGTTTGAAAGTGTGATATTTCTGTCTACGTGGTTTGTGAACAGCCCCTAGATAAATAAATAATTCTAAATTCGCCTACGATAACCCAAAATTGGATAACCCGTAAATGCTAATAGAATACAAGATTGTAATCGTTTAATGTATACTTGTTTAAAATTTACTATATTCATTAAGACCACTAAATGTCAGATGAATCTATACAATAAACATATTGTCGCGCTTATCTTTTTTTAGAGTGCTGCGGCGGTCTTACACTCGCAGGCTCGACTGCGAAGGTATACGTCAAGATAGCCGCCGTGTTAAAAGATAGGCAGAATTTTCCCGCTCAAAACAAAACCACGTGATTTTCGCGAAATGACAGCAGTGCTCGATTGTATTAGTGAGAGGCAACCGGAGTCACTGAGTACATGAGAGTGTTTATCATGGCAAGTGCATACGGTGGGTAAGATTTTCATTGACTCTGTCATGTTTAGTGACCGTTGCGATTACCTGAGAAGCAACCAGCAGGAAGCCGCAGTATTCTATTTTATCTCGAGATGCATAATAAACATAAACAATGTTGAAAAGCAGGGCAAGTCCAGAGAGAGAGAAAAAACTCGTCTTTATGGCGTCTTTATATTCTTGGCCGATTCGAGAATCGAACTCGCCATCATCGAATTGGCAATACAACAACTTTGCTCGTATGGCTAACTTTCGACCCAGTATTCTCCAGTAGCGGGGTCTCCAATAGCCTTGCGAGCAAAGGCGTAGGATTACCAATCCGGAGATGGCGAGTTCGATTATCGGTCCGGTCAAGGCTGTTTTCGGGTTGGAAACATTCTCGATTCCCTGGGCATAGTGTATCCTTTGTACTTGCCACACAAGATTCATATTCTTGCGATTGCGGGCATAGAAAAGCTTTCAATTAATAACTGAGGAAATGCTAATAGAAAACTAAGTTTAAAAGCAGGCCAAGTTCCAGTTGGAATGTAGAGCCATTGAAGAAGAAGAAGATGCCCCAGTAGCCTTTTGGGTATTCCTTCATATTTATAGTTGTTTGGATGAACGTAACAAAACTTGACCTCAAAATTTGTAGGTTAGGCGAAAAAAGTGTCAAAATAATAGATAGGATGGTAGGAAGAACCGAGATTTTCCATATGTGGATGCGACAACTATCATTTTAGCAAGGCAAAACGCCTTAGTATGGCTTGCCTACAATGTACCACGAGTTTCGACGCGCTGTCAATATTTGAATTGCAGATTTTCCGACGCATGGTGCATTGTTACCTAAGACCTGCCAGCTGATACGCGTTTTCCCTCATGAGTAACAGAATATATCAATTTTTTCCTTGTCTTCATACGAGTTAGTACTATCCCATTTAATTCCACCACTTGATTGTAGCTTTACAGATGCGTATTGCGACCTCAACAATAAACCGTCTTCAGTATCTCGTACTTTACTCGGCTTAGTACTAACGAACTCTCAACCGCTGAGCTCTCGGAAATCACCTTGGTAAACCTTTCACCGATTACTCGACAATCGATTACTCGGTACTGCATACTACTTGATGGAACGTCGAATACTGAGCTGTTCGGTAAAGTTACCGAGAAGGTAGTTCCAATGTCAAAAAATAACAATTGTACCGATTCTTCAGTACTTTTTTAACGTTCATTCTGTACTTTTTATGCGGTGCAAAATATACCGAGCCGTGTATTTTTTTTTATTTCGGTTGAATGTTGTATTTTATCGAATTATTACTATGCGTACTTATTTTTGTTTGTATAATATTTATGTAACCCATTAAATCCCAAGGTGTCTCACAATCAGATGTTGTTTTTAAAGCTTTAAATAGTGATATTTCACTAAAATATGACGTATCCCTATCAAAGCTTGAGAGCAAATCGATAACTTGTTCTACCCCATACACCCGATAAATCCTAAAACAGGTGAAAATATACATTTAATTGCCTTTTCTAAAAATACTTTATTAACGTGATTTTTTATCTTAAGGTAAGTTCATCACGATTACATTTAACTGCATCATATAATCGTTTTTGACTTTTGTCGTTTGTTTCCGGCTGATGACTCATAGTGCCTGTACATTATTGTCGTTGTTGGCACATGAATGGTTACGCAGCCGGTGAGGTTATATCGGGATCAGTTCTGTGTGCGCTCGGCCAGGCTGTGTATCGAGTTCGGTTTCTGCACATCCCGCTCCCATTGTGGCCAAAGAATGCATGCAACATTTGAGGTTTCGGGGTGAACATCCGACTGGTTGGTGTTTGTGCGTTATATTTTCAGAGAATTCCATCATATTTCGATCATGATGATGTGCTGTTTGTTTTTTTTTGTGTATTGCAAAGAGGAATTCAAAAGCCAATTGAAAAAGGGAAAGAATTGGTGGGTGTTCTAGTTGGAACAAAGCCAAAAATGCACAAGTTCATTAAAAATACCCAGTCTAGATTCTATGATGAAATTCTAATAACGACATCTTCTCAAATATGTACAACAAAGTTGGTATTTGTAAGACCGCGCATCACTCGAGGTTGAATTTACCGAATAGAGCTGTTTTAGTTTTAGAGCTTTTTTTTAAACTTTTTTTTTTGTGAATTTTGATACAGATTTTTCACTTGTCTAGTGAAGGTGGGCGCTTGGAGAAAAAGTGGGGGCTTGAAACGGAGTCACCCTCAGGGCCACAGGTCCAACCTAGGGTTCTTCTAGAAGCAAGGTTTATTGTAATATGGATACAGATTAAAATTTAATAGGATAGAATACTTAAAACTAGAGCATTAAATACCGAAAACTGCTCTAATAAACAAAAGACGTTGCATAAAGTGTTACAGGGTTATCATCTATCCGAAACCCAGTCCACTCCATCCGAAAAAAAATCAGCTACTCTACTGGATTTGTAAAACACAGGATCTATCGATAAAGGTATGTTGATTAGGATGCAGGGTCATCAGGCTGAAGGCTATTAAGCCGAATAGTCATTTGGCCGAATAGAAAGTAGAAGAAGAAAGGAAGAAGGAATAAAGAAAAAGCAAAAAGGAAGAAAGAAGAAGAGACAGAAAGAAGGAAGTACGAAGAAGGAAAAAGGAAAAATAAATATTTATTTTTTAAAATTTAAAGTGTTTTTGCCTTTCTCGTATACTAAGTATATTAATCTACATATTAAGTTCAACACCAAAGGAAGAATAAAGAAAGAAGAAGGAAAAAAAGAAGGAAGAAAGGAAGAGCAAAGAAGAAATAAAGAAGAGCGAAGAAGAAAGACGGAGGTAGAAAAAAGGAAGAAGGAAGAAGGAAGAAGGAAGAAGGATAAAGGTAGATGGAAGAAGGAAGAATGAAGAAGGAAAAAAGAAGAAGGAAGAAGGAAGAAGGAAAAATAAGAAGGAAAAGAATATAATAGGGTTTGATTACCGAAAGGAGTAGGTCTTAAAACTCCTGGAAAATACCAGGGGTAAGAATTTTGCATGTAGTAGGGCGTCGTTTTCATTGCTTCTTAGCAACTGAGTTCTTTCAGGATGATGATTCTATTACAGATATTTGAAGATGAATATTTTAGGACATTGAGCGCCCTGTGATTGCCGAAAAAATGTGTAGAAACATAACAGCAGAGTGCAGTTACCAGCATTTTTTACGTAGAACTACGTCTGTCTTTTCTAAGGGTACACGTTACGATTGCAAAACATCGGAGAACGTCACGAAAATATGATAGACTTTGATCGTTAATATCTCCGCCGTTTCTCGATGGATTTTCAATTTTCTGAGACCATTAGATCAAGGAAGAGTCAACGTTTCATACCCGATGGTTTCGGTGAATCAGTCAATCTCGTAAGTGCATCGCAAGCTTCTTCTTCAATAGCACCAAATTTCAACCGAAAATTGGCCTGTTTTCAACTTAGTAATCTATTAGGATTTATTTGATTATTAATTGAAAGCTTTCTATGCCCACCATTGCATTAGTATGTATCTTGTATGGCAAATACAATAGATACACTATACCTAGGGTGTCGAGAATGTTTCCCACCGGAAAACATCCTTGAACATCCTTGAATCTCCGGATTCTGCGCCTTTGTTCGCAATGCTAACTGGAGACCTCAAACAAGCACAGACGACAAATTAAAGCAAATTACAGAGATTGTTAGCTGGTGCTGTTCGTTTCTGCTAACTTACACGCGCGTTTTCTCTCGAAAGCCTGTGGACGTTTGACGGCATACTTGACTCTTCCTTGATCTAATGGTCTCAGAAAATTGAAAATCCATCGAGAAACGGCGGAGATATTAACGATCAAAGTCTATCATATTTTCGTGACGTTCTCCGTTGTGTATCATCGAGTCTCCTCTGCATAGCTTTCAAAGGCCTCTACGTTAATTTCCAGCTTGGAAGATAGTGTACAGAGAATTGTCGAAAATCTGTGTATAATATCTTCTTCTATTCCTGTAATTTTGGCGGTTATTTCGGGATCTTGAAAAAATCGACGGGCTATATTTCCGTCATTTGTGTTACCAGGTGAAAAATATTGGATATGATTAAATAAAACTATCTGAAAAAAACCAAAAAATTACCTCCTGACGGTAAGGGCTCTCTTATTTGCAAACCATTTTTTCCGAATTCTTCTTTTATTTTCCCTTGACTTTCCTTGAAGATTTCATTGCCTTTATTAATCCGCCATTTTTTCAATGGGATTCTGTATGCAACATTCAGCAACAGCTCCATACTCCTTATATAAGCATGCAGAACATGAATAATCTCGAGTTTGTTCGGATCGTTAGATATTTGTCCTCTATCGGCATCACTCAACGCTTTCCCTGACGCTCCACATAGGTTACATGCCTGCGAGCTTGTTCCGGTTATACTGCTTATTACCTTCCCATCAACTATGCTTAGAACCAGGTTCGAAGATGCGGTAATTTGAACTCCAGTAATAGAGAACTGAGTTGGCTTCAATTGCCTTATCTGTACCCTCATGCTCTCTACCTCTTGCTGAATTATGCTTGCCGTTTCCTTTTGAAAAATCATCACAAATTAACCGAAGATGGACAGTTGTTGTTCCATACAATTTCACGTTCGCCGGAAACCGGGGAAAAGTAAATCCGCAAAGGTACTAAACAAACCAAAAAAAAGTGCGAGTCGTTGTACGATATGATATCATTATCAACTTCCTCTGAAAACGTAATTTTATAACGTGAGTGATTACTGGACCCATCGCATCCCCATTTCATAAGAACCGAAAATTCTCCCTGCTCATGCTCATGAATGTGTGAATCAATATTCACTGCCATGAAAAGACGCTGTACCGTATGGTCCACTAGGTTCTAAAGAGGAACTTCTGCGCATGATGGTCGAATTGAAATATCTAGAAAATATTTTAAAAATCACATAAAACTGTAATTAAAATGTTTGTTTTCCCTACCAGGTGGATAACAAGTAATTTTGTTAGCCCGGATGTCATTGTATGGTGGAAAAATGTCATACCCTTTAACAAGCGTCATGTTTCGTATGTTCTGATATTGTTGTTTTGTGAGATCATTTTCACACAAAAATCGCAAAGCATCATCGACAGAATATTGTTCTACTTTCCGATCCTCATTCATTTGCGCAAGATTTTTGAAAAAAAAACTGCTTTTTCCGGAAATGAAAGGATGTGCTCGACAACCCATGCAAAAGAACGACGGCCATCGTTTCTTAATGCTGAAAGTGTGGCTGAAATCAATTCATCAGTTGTGTATCATCTCTCAAAACTTTGAGTTTACGAAGTCTAGTTCTCTGACCAGCATCATCAAACGACTTTCTTGGTCGTCCGGCTGTTTTTTCTCTGATACTGTTGGGGAAATCGAATTTTGAGTCTAGCCATTTTGAATGTTTACGATAGAACAAAACGTTCATGCGATGACTTATGGCGTAACGTACATCGAAAGATGCTTTCAGCTTACAAAGCGATTTCATGAGGTTTTTGCCTTTCTCGTACAACAAAGTTGTACCAGAAGGCTATAATTTCACTCCATTTTGATCATTTTGATAGAAGGCTCGGAGACCCATAGTGTTATATACCAATCGACTCAGCTCGAAAAACTGAGCACATGTCTGACTGTGTGTGTGTGTGTGTGTGTGTGTGTGTGTAGCCCCGGGAATTTTTTATTGTTAAACACGTTTCATATAGAAGGACTAGACCGATTCGAGTGCAACTAGTTTCATTCGACGGAGAAACTTTCCTAGTTGGACACTATTGTTTTTGTTTGCTAATAACTCATTCGATTTGAATAATATTTCTATTTTTCTTTTAACAAATACGCTGTTTACATGCACACTTTAAGTCATTAATCAATTTAGCCATGACGCAATCCATTACTTCTCATAATAATTGCTTAAAAATTACTCAATTATTGAGTAATTTATAAGCAGCGTGATAGAGTTGCATCAAATATTTTAACCGCCAAGATGTAGGCAATTAGCACAGCATTTACAACATTAATTCGAATCCAACATATCGAATCGTGAAAGGCATAATCACCACTTGGGGATAAATTTGGGTTTTTTTTCACATGCTTGCCCTTTAGACGCATTAACTTTCCCTGCCACATACGAAGCTACATTATCCAGCGACTGCTTCTTGAGAAACAACTCGACAATTGTTCGTATGGTGATACTGAATACTGATATACTAATTAATGTAAGATATGTATAAACTGATTGAAATAACTTACCTTGAGCCATATCGATTATCGGATAAAAGCAAAAAAACACATTCGCTATAATTTTTAACTTGAAAAGCACAATTAATGAAGTGTTTTGATTTTGAAATCTCACCTGCATAACCCTCGGTAAATATGCATACTAAGATCTTAATCGATATGTTGTGGCAAAGATTTGCAGAACCACGGGACTGACACTTGTATACCTCCACCACAGTTCATTTCGTAGCCAACATAGAAAATTCCGCACTGACAGCCATAAGAAGAATCATGGGAAAGAAAGAGATAGGTGCGTTCCACACTGACAGTTCCATAAACGACAAGCAGAAGAAACGAGACTGCATCTACACTACGAAAACACAACCAAAACATCAGACCCCTGTGCAGAACACGTTACCGTGCATCGATTATTAACATGAACTATAATTGTTGTTGTTATATGTTTTATTCTAAATCTGCATAAAAAACTAAGCCTAACCCCAATTTTTCAGAATTTTTAGAGCCCCGGAACTATTTTTAATTTGCATTTTAAATTTATATGGGACTTAAAAACTGTTCTTATGCTGCGTGGGTCAACTTTAATTAACTTTCATTCTATGAATGTGTCATTCTATCGATTAAAACGGCTTATTGTTTGCTGTATAAACATGTGGTTTACAAACAAAATAAAAATTTGTTGGGTCAGCTTAGCATGCTCTTTATGTTAGACTATAAAAAATCTCAATTTTTTCTTTGCTAAACAACCCAATTGAACATCCTAGTAGGGTAAAACGTCCTATCGTTGTGGTATGCCCTAATGTTGCGGTAGTGTTAAAGTAGTCCATTCTGGATATAATACCATTGAAAACAATTGTGGGTACGCTAAAACTCTTCGGATTAGCGACTAGAACAGCTGAGCGATTCCAAGCAACAGCATCAAAATTTAAGAAAATTTTTAATTCATGATTTTCTATTGAGTTGAAACTTTGCACAGTTTTTCAATTTCATCTAAATCGTCATTTTTCGATATCAAATCTTCATATTGAGTCACGACTAACTTTTCAAAAGGGTGTATGTGAAAATGGTTGAAAAATATTTAAAAAGCTGCACAGCAAAAACGGAATGTTCGATTGTTATGATTTTTTCAGCAAAGTTAGACAACTAAATGGTGATTCTTAAGAAAATGTGCACAGTAAAAAAACAATTTTTTTTTGCCTTTAAAAATATCATTTTTTGTCACAAAAACTCAAATATCTCAAAACCCTATCTTTTTTCGAACGTAATTTTTTTAGGGAAAACGGTCCATTATATTAGCTATCTACCATAAAAATTTGGTGATGGTAAACTAATAAACAAAAAAGTTATGACATTTCAAACATTTCACAATTTTCACATATAGTAAACAAAAAAAAATTTCCGCGTATTTTTTTTTTTCAAGAATCGCAGTTTGATGCTGATTTTATTGTTAAGGGCCTTGCGTGAGTTAAACAAGTTGTTTGTATGATATTCCATATTTATGTATTCATCGATATTATGTATATTATATGTATAAATATTATATGTATAAATAAATAAAAATGAATTAATATTATCCTAAGTATTAAATTAAATGTGGCAGTTACACAATGTTGTTATAGAAACTCTAAGAGTTTTGGGTTTGAATTTTGGTATGGGTTATGATATCATGAAAACAGTTTATTAATACTTATTTTCTATTTATTTTTATCCAATTTTTAAAATATCGAACACTTTTGAATTATTATCAGCACAGTTTGAGTATAGTTTTGCTTTAATTTTATTTTCCGACAATGGAATGAAACAGTGAAATTTTTGGGTTCCTTGGATCGTTTTCGCGTTATTAAATTGCTCGCTGAGCTCTGAAGCCTTTATTTCGTACTCTTCAGTAGTAGTAAAACAAAATGATAATTTGGTTAAATCTTTTTCTTTTCTACGATTTGCCCAATCAAAAACTTCTTTCGCAGTTTTAATTGGATGCTCACGTTCTTTGGTTAAACTTGCTCTTGTGGCCATGCGCTTTATTGTTCCTCCAATAGCATCACAAGGACCTTTGCCATGTGATGTAGCAAAAAATGCCATTCTGCATCAATTCCGTACATTGATTTAAATTGACATAGGCTCGAAAAATTCTTACGATTTTTGTACTGCGACGCTGCTCCATCAGACATGAAATATATCTTTTTGACTTCTTTATGTTTATCAACGCGTAAAAAGTTAATCATTTTTTCAATGAACAAGTTTACGGATACTGAATCGTGTCTTAAATCTTCGGAAATTATAATAAAACTTAAGTGTTCAATTTGCGTACTTCCATTAAAATAAATAACGAATGGATGAATTGTAGCTTGTTGTACGTTCCAGTGATGGGACTGCACTTCATCTTGCAATACAAAGCTGTAATTTTCAGAAAAATCACAAATGACTAAAATTCACCTTTTTGTAATGTATTCTTCGTATTTTTAAAAAGCTGGATTGTTCTGTTTTAATGAAATCGTGAGGATTAAACTTTCTAATTTCAAGCAAATGACACAAACTCATCTACAGGTTTTACAATAGTTTCTATGTCACACCTATCCGTGGTCACCCATTGCTCAAATGATAACTGATCAATATATTTTTCTTCAAACTCAGCGAATAAAGTATTTTCCAATGATGAAGAATCTGGACAATCCGAACAAGATCGTAGATAGCAATTTGATGTTGTATTTTCACACAAAAGACTACCAGTTAACATTTTAATATCCTTTGTTAAATTGATTCTTTTCAAACTATGTAAAATAAGATTAATATTCTCATGGGTTGTGCACACACACATTATGTGTTCCTGAATTGGAAAGAAGCTTACATTGCCTTGGCCGAAGGCTTGCAAATGAGGAAAACCTATTTTAATATTATCGTGAATTTCCTTGAAGCGTGTGTACGCTTCTTTCAAAGTCGTCATCATTAATCGTTTTTGGATTGCTTGACGCTTTCCATCTTTTTACTGATACATAATCTTTTTGACCAGGCATAGCTCGACTTACTTCATCATCTTCAAAATATTGAACTACTATTTCTTTTGTCTCATCTGTTAATGCAGTACTAGACCTAGTATTTTTGGTTGAAAGACAGTTATTCTTCAATTGTTTTGCCTCTTTTACTGTATTTCTATTGGTTTTGAACTCATCAATGGCATCCTGAATAGACCACGAACTTGGCAGCATCGACAAAATCAATAATTTTTCTTTCCTTGTCGTGGCTGCATTCGAGAACCTTTCCTTCATATTTATAATTACCTCATCGTAGTCTGTATTTTCCACATCATCAGGTCCTAATTTGAAGAGGTTTCTTCGTACAGCTTCGTTTATTTCACGGTATTTTTCTCCGGGTAATAAACGTAGTCCATCTTACTCCATTTAATCGGAGTCACTTTTATCCCAGCTATGCCCTCGTTAAAGCGTTCGATGTTGACCTTTTGGATACACTCATCTTCCGATTGATTTGTTGAAACAGATTTCGCTGATGGTACGGTGGCAAGGCTCTCAGCACTTAATACTTCTGGTAATTCCTCAGTTGTTGTCGATACATCTGGCAATTCCTCAGTTGCTGTCGTTTTCGAACTTCCTGCGCTCTGCTCAACCGATGATATACAGATTGCTCTTTTGTCAACGTTTAGACGGCAGGACGTGCAAATGCGTAAATTTGTATTCAATGTGGACATTGGAGCATAACCAGTCGCTTTCAGTTTATCTATGGTGCTTTCGGTGAGATTTCGTAACTCTTTTGAACACTTTTTTCCATCAAACGGCCTACAACAGTTGAGAAAGCGGCTACTCATGTTGTTCGTAATATTTCAATAAACAAAATCACTTTTAAGTTTTTACTGACTAGTTTGGTGTCATTTGCTTGACTGAAGAAAAAAATTACTATAAGATCTTTAACAACCTTAGTAGTAGTAATTTTTTTTCGTGAGCATTGTCATGGTATGTACCTATCATGCATTTGTTGTTGTTGAAGATACCCGTTTCCTCCCGATCATAAAGTCTATTCTCTAAGAGGTATATTTTTGCAGGTAAACTATAGACGTACACGTGTATATAAATCTTTGATTTTGCAGCTTTTGTCTTAAAAATAACATTTCTGATATGTTTCTATCAACGTTATTATCAACAGGTTTCAACACTATTAAAAGAATTTTTCGCCAGTCACGTGCAATGAAAATTATGACACTATCAATACTTTTGATCACAACACTGGATCGTGTCTAAGTTTCTTATAGATGCTATGAATAATTAAATCAAAATATCATGAAAACAACTTGTTTGAATCACGTCCCTTAACAATAAAATCTGCATCAAACTGCAATTCTCGAAATAACTTACACAGAAAATTTTTTTACTAAATGTGAAAATTGTGAAATGTTTGAAATGTCATAACTTTTTGTTTATTAGTTTACCATCACCAAATTTTTATGGTAGATAGCTAATATAATGGACCGTTTTCCCTAAAAAATTACGTTCGAAAAAGATAGGGTTTTGAGATATTTGAGTTTTTGTGACAAAATGATATTTTTAAAAGCAAAAAATTTTTTTACTGTGCACATTTTCTTAAGAATCACCATTTAGTTGTCTAACTTTGCTGAAAAAATCATAACAATCGAACATTCCGTTTTTACTGTGCAGCTTTTTAAATATTTTTGAACCATTTTCACATACACCCTTTTGAAAAGTTAGTCGTGACTCAATATGAAGATTTGATATTGAAAAATGACGATTTAGATGAAATTGAAAAACTGTGCAGAGTTTCAAATATTTTCGAAATGGTCGCTCAGGATCGACTGACATGCCCCCGTGGAATGCCTCAGCTTTTGTTTTTCAAAATTCTGTTCAAAATGATGAAAAATCAACATTTTTCGTTGAAAATTTGAATCCCTTGAGCCTATTATTGCGGTAGTGCTAATGTCCTATTGTTGCGGTATCGCTCCCCATAAGAATTACATGCAATACCGCAACAATAGGACTGACCTTCAAAAAATATCGCAACGATAGGCAACTGCGTCCTATTATTGCGGTAGTTTGTTTTTATTGTGATAAAAACAAAACAGCATAAGTACCGCACAATTGACGTAATATTTACAAAACTATAGTTAACGAGCATCCTATTCAACTACTACAATGTGGAAATCGACCAACAGGTATTTTTTGAAGAATTTTTGTACTACTTTTTTTTGGACTACTCTGATCTGTTCCTTTATTATGCTTCCCAAGATAAACACTCAGATCGTGATCATCTCAATCAGCCTCCGTTGAATTGCGCTGGAGCGCGCCCATTTACTTTACACACGGTGGCTATTCAACTATGGCAACCCCATTCGGCGGCTTATTAAATTAAACCGCACAGACTCACACCCTGTGTAAAAGCTTATGGGCGCGCTGCTGCGCAATCTTTGCTTGCGCGTTATCACCGCGAAGAGTTGAGCGTTTAAGAAGAGCGCGGCAATATCTTAATATGATAGTTTAATGTTTCGAATTCAATAACTTCCCTAACTCTATGATACTTTTATACCAAGTTACAGTAAAAACAATTCAGGCATGGACCATAACTATAATCAGTTGTATAAATCAGTTAGTTCTGTCGCGTGTCGCAGCGCCACCTATGCGGCGAAACTTTGAACTAATGCTCGACGCTGAGCTTCATATTTTTTCAAAACACGACACTCTTCCGAAGACACCAACTCAAAATTACGCATCCCCTAAGCTCCAAGGTATTTTGTCGGGCTAGCTCCGCCCCGTGACTCAGTGTGCATTGTAGAAGTATTCAACTAAAAAACATCATCACCGCCATGTACTTATTTCAATAACATTGAAAAACAGTTAATCCTATGCTTCTACCTATATCAATAATACTGTTTCCAACATAAAATACGCACACTATTACTTGTTGAATTTTATTCGAGTTGAAATATAATTACAAAATTGCAGTTTTTGTTGTAGTTTTTCAACTTATCAGTTTAATTTTATGTTTGTTATAGATTGTCTTTTCGGCAGCCCTGCCGTCCTTCTTAGTCACACTTGGTCGACAACTAAGAAGCTTTGCCCAAATCCAAAAATTTCTATTAGTCTCTTTAGGCTATATGTGTGCATGTGACCGTGTATGTGTGTACAAAAAATAGTGTGCCGTACGGCCGAACACCTTTACAGTCTCTTTAAAATGCTCCCACAGGTGCGGATTCGCACTGCTGCCGCCCACATGGGTCTCAATGATGCACTGTTGGTTACTATCAACCCCCCCAAAGCCAACATTTTGCGCTCCCGCAGGTGCGGATTCGCACTGCTGCCGCCCACATGGGTCTCAATGATGCACTGTTGGTTACTATCAACCCCCCCAAAGCCAACATTTTGCGCTCCCGCAGGTGCGGATTCGCACTGCTGCCGCCCTCATGGGTCTCAATGATGCACTGTTGGTTACTATCAACCCCCCCAAAGCCAACATTTTGCGCTCCCGCAGGTACGCATTCGCACTGCTGCCGCCCACATGGGTCTCAATGATGCACTGTTGGTTACTATCAACCCCCCCAAAGCCAACATTTTGCGCTCCCGCAGGTACGCATTCGCACTGCTGCCGCCCTCATGGGTCTCAATGATGCACTGTTGGTTACTATCAACCCCCCCAAAGCCAACAATTTGCGCTCCCGCAAGTGCGGATTCGCACTGCTGCCGCCCTCATGGGTCTCAATGATGCACTGTTGGTTACTATCAACCCCCCCAAAGCCAACATTTTGCGCTCCCGCAGGTGCGGATTCGCACTGCTGCCGCCCTCATGGGTCTCAATGATGCACTGTTGGTTACTATCAACTCCCCTCAAAGCCAACATTTTGCGCTCTCGCAGGTGCGGATTCGCTATACCAGCACCCAGACTGGTCCCAGTTTCGTATTGGAAGTATTGATTTGTTCCCCTAAAATTTTCACACCGCATGAAAAAATAGTTTATTTTGGGATACTTGGGTCGGTATACCTTATATTTTAAACAAAATAGTTGAATTTCACAGTGAAAGTTCATTCAAGCATTTTTGAAATAAAAATCTAGGTCGGCAATCCTTGAGAGTACTGCAAGCCATGTAAACAGTTTGGAATACGAACAAGGATAATTTAGACGTTGTTCGAAACAAACCTATATCAAACTATAGGAAATCGCGTTGGTTTTTCAAATATAATTATATTTCTAGTGAAAATGTGATGTGCTTTATGTGTTGTGAAGTGAATTTTGAAGTGATAGAATTGTGTTAGCTTGAAATTGAGTGGAATACAACGGCGTGAAAACAGATGAATCTACTAGTATCAATCGAGCAGTGCATCAAACCAACAGTTCAGAGGTAGGAAAATGAAAATAAAAGTGCTTTATAATTTTAACTTTTAATAATTTGATTCTTGTGCATTACTTAAACTAAATCTTGAATAATATTCCATACATTCAAGAATGTGTTCCATCCATTATTGTGTACATACGATGTGAGAAATTGTAATTAAATTGATTTTTTATTTGGTTTATCGACGGTTGGGATTAATATACGAGCTGTTATTAATATGGGAACAGATACCCTAATTCTAATCTAATGTTATTATATTGTGCCAAGTGACAATGACAATTTTCGTGATCATTTTCCTAGGCTCTCAAAGATCTGAAAAATTTATCCGCAGTACAAATAGCACGTGCTATCAAAGCATTCATCGCCACAATCCTCCATGTGGCAGCTCTCTTTTTCTTCGTTCTTCAAAAATTTCGTTCACCAATAGGATGTCTTCGGCATACATGAAAACGTAAACGTTAGGTGGTAAGAAGCGAAAGACCCTGTTCATGATGCCCAAAAATGATTTGACTGCCAGGATCGATCCTTGGGGTACCCAAGTTTCCTCCTGAGAGATTCCGGAAGACTGATTTCCGATGACGACTTGAAATGATCGTCCTTTGAGGAAGTTCCGAGTAAATGTCAAATGCCAAAAATAACAGTGTCCAGGTCCTATTGAACGTCTTCGAGATGTCAAGGGAGACCAAATCAGCGTGTTTACCCTTCTCGAAAGGATTCTGAAAGACACTTCCTAGGCCGGCAAAGTAGGTTTCGGTTTCTTACCCAGGATGGTAGATCGGCCCCGAATTTCTCGCGTTGACGACGGTTAACTAGCCACAACCTTATAAACGCAAGAGTTTGGCGAAAGATAGGGTGGTATTTCGAGTCATCTCAGTAGCAGACGCTATCTTTCGCCAACTGGGCAGCTACTGATCGACCCAGATAACTAGCTGGAGTGCTGGTTCGAGCACTTCGAACAACTTTTCCAAGTGCCAGACAGACCACCACCACCACTTTGGCATAATTCGCCCAGCGTATAACACGGCATCCAATCCGGCATATAACACGCGTCAGTACCAAATCAAAAAGCAAATTCTTTGCACAAAGTGTAGGACAACACTGAGGCCGAATTCCATGCCTGAAGATCCTGTATAGACCATATTGTCAGGGTCCGTATCATTCTGGAGCAGATCAACGAATTCCAATCTAAGATTCCCTTTATTTTGTTCACATAGACTTCGAAACAGGGCAGTCCGGAGATGGCGAGTTCGATTCTCAGTCCGGCCAAGAACATCGTGAAGACAAATTGCTCTCCTTTTCGTTTGAGATACGCGACATCAAAGTATAATGTATATGAAGTTTAATAGCTTTATTTTTTTTCATAATGAATAACAACATTGTAACAACCCACACAATGGTTTTACTTTAATTGCAGTTGCTCATCATGTTTCATTTGCTAATTCATTTCCAGCATTCGTCTGATATGTTATCCAGCCCCATCTGGGTCCTAAGATGCACTTTCATATTTATGATTCACACGATGGCACTTTAATTCTCGCACACCACATGGTTGCAAATTATTAAAAAGCCTCAGCACGGTACAACACTTCACCAACATCGGTGCAAGACGATAAAAGATGCGAGTCGGATAAGCAATTCACAATCTTACTAACCAACCGCTACTGCTATGCTGTCGTCTTGAGCAGGGGGATGTGCATTCTGGGTTATTGCTTCTCTTATTTTCCTTTAGCTTTTTCTTATTATGAATTATGAAGCATACTTTCATTCAACTTACTACACACTCAACATAGGGATTCTGGCCACAAAAGTACGACAAATGCACGTTACGCTTAAAACAGAAACTTAGCGTCACCGTACTTCAACCGCAACTGGCTGGGATCTACCCGTTTAAAGTGAGAAACTCGATGTTATTTATTTTTTAAATTCCAAACGATTTTTTTATACAATTTAACTATTGTCGGTTTTGAACGTTTTCCCTTAAAATGTTTGGTAAAGCCATCGGAAGGTTGAGTATTTGCCAACTAAAAACAATATGTCGGTCAAGCAGTTTGACCAACATTTACTCCACCTTTAGTTTAGTCAAGCATCCACAATGCTCTACCAACAAACACTGCTTCAACGAACACAAATATAAATCCAATCCAAATCCAATCCAAATCCAATCCGAATCCAATCCAAATCCAATCCAAATCTAATCCAAATCCAATCCAAATCTAATCCAAATCCAATCCCAACCCAATCCAATCCAAATTCAATCCAAATCCAATCCAAATCCAATCCAAATCCAATCCAAATCCAATCCAAATCCAATCCAAATCCAATCCAAATCCAATCCAAATCCAATCCAAATCCAATCCAAATCCAATCCAAATCCAATCCAAACCAACCAAACCAATCCAAACCAATCCAAACCAATCCAAACCAATCCAAACCAATCCAAACCAATCCAAACCAATCCAAATCCAACCAAACCAAACCCAAACCAATCCAAACCAATCCAAACCAATCCAAACCAATCCAAACCAATCCAAACCAATCCAAACCAATCCAAACCAATCCAAACCAATCCAAACCAATCCAAACCAACCAAACCAATCCAAACCAACCAAACCAATCCAACCAATCCAAACCAACCAAACCAATCCAAACCAACCAAACCAATCCAAACCAATCCAAACCAATCCAAACCAATCCAAACCAATCCAAACCAATCCAAACCAATCCAAACCAATCCAATCCAAACCAATCCAAACCAATCCAAACCAATCCAAACCAATCCAAACCAATCCAAACCAATCCAAACCAATCCAAACCAATCCAAACCAACCAAACCAATCCAAACCAATCCAAACCAATCCAAACCAATCCAAACCAATCCAAACCAACCAAACCAATCCAAACCAATCCCAAACCAATCCAAACCAATCCAAACCAACCAAACCAATCCAAACCAACCAAACCAATCCAAACCAATCCAAACCAACCAAACCAATCCAAACCAACCAAACCAATCCAAACCAATCCAAACCAATCCAAACCAACCAAACCAATCCAAACCAATCCAAACCAATCCAAACCAACCAAACCAATCCAAACCAATCCAAACCAATCCAAACCAATCCAAACCAACCAAACCAATCCAAACCAAACCAAACCAAACCAACCAAACCAATCCAAACCAATCCAAACCAACCAAACCAATCCAAACCAATCCAAACCAATCCAAACCAATCCAACCAAACCAATCCAAACCAATCCAAACCAACCCAAACCAATCCAAACCAATCCAAACCAATCCAAACCAATCCAAACCAATCCAAACCAATCCAAACCAATCCAAACCAATCCAAACCAATCCAAACCAATCCAAACCAATCCAAACCAATCCAAACCAATCCAAACCAATCCAAACCAATCCAAACCAATCCAAACCAATCCAAACCAATCCAAACCAATCCAAACCAACCAAACCAATCCAAACCAATCCAAACCAATCCAAACCAAACCAATCCAAACCAATCCAAACCAATCCAAACCAATCCAAACCAATCCAAACCAATCCAAACCAACCAAACCAATCCAAACCAATCCAAACCAATCCAAACCAATCCAAACCAATCCAAACCAATCCAAACCAATCCAAACCAACCAAACCAATCCAAACCAATCCAAACCAATCCAAACCAATCCAAACCAACCAAACCAATCCAAACCAATCCAAACCAACCAAACCAATCCAAACCAATCCAAACCAATCCAAACCAATCCAAACCAACCAAACCAACCAAACCAATCCAAACCAACCAAACCAATCCAAACCAACCAAACCAACCAAACCAATCCAAACCAATCCAAACCAATCCAAACCAATCCAAACCAATCCAAACCAATCCCAAACCAATCCAAACCAATCCAAACCAACCAAACCAATCCAAACCAATCCCAAACCAATCCAAACCAATCCAAACCAACCAAACCAACCAAACCAATCCAAACCAATCCAAACCAATCCAAACCAATCCAAACCAATCCAAACCAACCAAACCAATCCAAACCAATCCAAACCAACCAAACCAACCAAACCAATCCAAACCAACCAAACCAATCCAAACCAATCCAAACCAACCAAACCAATCCAAACCAATCCAAACCAATCCAAACCAATCCAAACCAAACCAACCAAACCAATCCAAACCAATCCAAACCAATCCAAACCAATCCAAACCAATCCAAACCAACCAAACCAATCCAAACCAATCCAAACCAATCCAAACCAACCAAACCAATCCAAACCAATCCAAACCAATCCAAACCAATCCAAACCAATCCCAAACCAATCCAAACCAATCCAAACCAATCCAAACCAATCCAAACCAATCCAAACCAATCCAAAATGCAATCCAAATGCAGTCCAAACCAATCCAAACCAATCCAAACCAATCCAAACCAACACAAACCAATCCAAACCAACCAAACCAATCCAAACCAACCAAACCAACCAAACGCAATCCAAACGCAGTCCAAATGCAACCAAACCAATCCAAACCAATCCAAACCAACCAAACCAATCCAAACCAATCCAACCAACCAAACCAACCAAACCAACCAACCAATCCAAACCAACCAAACCAACCAAACCAAACCAATCCAACCAATCCAAACCAACCAAACCAATCCAAACCAACCAAACCAATCCAAACCAATCCAAACCAACCAAACCAATCCAAACCAACCAAACCAATCCAAACCAATCCAAACCAACCAAACCAATCCAAACCAACCCAACCAACCAAACCAACCAAACCAATCCAACCAATCCAAACCAACCAAACCAATCCAAACCAATCCAACCAATCCAACCAACCAAACCAACCAAACCAATCCAAACCAATCCAAACCAATCCAAATCCAATCCAAACCAATCCAAACCAATCCCAAACCAACCAAACCAATCCAAACCAATCCAAACCAATCCAAACCAACCAAACCAATCCAAACCAATCCAAACCAACCAAACCAATCCAAACCAATCCAAACCAACCAAACCAATCCAAACCAATCCAAACCAATCCAAACCAACCAAACCAACCAAACCAACCAAACCAATCCAAACCAACCAAACCAATCCAAACCAATCCAAACCAATCCAAACCAACCAAACCAATCCAAACCAATCCAAACCAACCAAACCAATCCAAACCAATCCAAACCAATCCAAACCAATCCAAACCAATCCAAACCAACCAAACCAATCCAAACCAATCCAAACCAATCCAAACCAATCCAAACCAACCAAACCAATCCAAACCAATCAAACCAATCCAAACCAATCCAAACCAATCCAAACCAATCCAAACCAATCCAAACCAATCCAAACCAACCAAACCAACCAAACCAATCCAAACCAATCCAAACCAATCCAAACCAATCCAAACCAACCAAACCAATCCCAAACCAACCAAACCAATCCAAACCAATCCAAACCAATCCAAACCAACCAAACCAATCCAAACCAATCCAAACCAATCCAAACCAATCCAAACCAATCCAAACCAATCCAAACCAATCCAAACCAACCAAACCAACCAACCAATCCAAACCAATCCAAACCAATCCAAACCAAATCCAAACCAATCCAAACCAACCAAACCAATCCAAACCAATCCAAACCAATCCAAACCAACCAAACCAACCAAACCAATCCAAACCAATCCAAACCAATCCAAACCAACCAAACCAATCCAAACCAATCCAAACCAATCCAAACCAACCAAATCCAAACCAATCCAAACCAATCCAAACCAATCCAAACCAATCCAACCAACCAAACCAATCCAAACCAATCCAAACCAACCAAACCAATCCAAACCAATCAAACCAATCCAAACCAATCCAAACCAACCAAACCAAACCAAACCAATCCAAACCAACCAAACCAATCCCAAACCAATCCAAACCAATCCAAACCAACCAAACCAATCCAAACCAATCCAAACCAACCCAAACCAAACCAATCCAAACCAATCCAAACCAATCCAAACCAACCAAACCAATCCAAACCAACCAAACCAATCCAAACCAACCAAACCAATCCAAACCAATCCAAACCAATCCAAACCAATCCAAACCAACCAAACCAATCCAAACCAACCAAACCAATCCAAACCAATCCAAACCAATCCAAACCAACCAAACCAATCCAAACCAATCCAAACCAATCCAAACCAACCAAACCAATCCAAACCAATCCAAACCAATCCAAACCAATCCAAACCAACCAAACCAATCCAAACCAACCAAACCAATCCAAACCAATCCAAACCAATCCAAACCAACCAAACCAACCAAACCAATCCAAACCAACCAAACCAACCAAACCAATCCAAACCAACCAAACCAACCAAACCAATCCAAACCAACCAAACCAATCCAAACCAATCCAAACCAATCCAAACCAATCCAAACCAACCAAACCAATCCAACCAATCCAAACCAATCCAAACCAATCCAAACCAATCCAAACCAATCCAAACCAATCCCAAACCAATCCAAACCAATCCAAACCAATCCAAACCAATCCAAACCAACCAAACCAATCCAAATCCAATCCAAACCAATCCAAACCAATCCAAACCAATCCAAACCAACCAAACCAATCCAAACCAATCCAACCAATCCAAACCAACCAAACCAATCCAAACCAATCCAAACCAATCCAAACCAATCCAAACCAATCCAAACCAATCCAAACCAACCAAACCAACCAAACCAATCCAAACCAATCCAAACCAATCCAAACCAATCCAAACCAATCCAAACCAACCAAACCAATCCAAACCAACCAAACCAATCCAAACCAACCAAACCAATCCAAACCAACCAAACCAATCCAAACCAATCCAAACCAATCCAAACCAATCCAAACCAATCCAAACCAATCCAAACCAACCAAACCAATCCAACCAATCCAAACCAATCCAAACCAATCCAAACCAATCCAAACCAATCCAAACCAATCCAAACCAATCCAAACCAATCCAAACCAATCCAAACCAATCCAAACCAACCAAACCAACCAAACCAAACCAACCAAACCAATCCAAACCAATCCAAACCAATCCAACCAATCCAAACCAACCAAACCAATCCAAACCAATCCAAACCAACCAAACCAACCAAACCAACCAAACCAATCCAAACCAACCAAACCAATCCAAACCAATCCAAACCAACCAAACCAATCCAACCAATCCAAACCAATCCAAACCAACCAAACCAATCCAAACCAATCCAAACCAACCAAACCAATCCAAACCAATCCAAACCAATCCAAACCAACCAAACCAACCAAACCAATCCAAACCAATCCAAACCAATCCAAACCAATCCAAACCAATCCAAACCAATCCAAACCAATCCAAACCAATCCGAACCAATCCAAATCAATCCAAACCAATCCAACCAACCAATCCAAACCAATCCAACCAATCCAAATCCAATCCAAATCCAATCCAAATCCAATCCAAATCCAATCTAAATCCAATCCAAATCCAATCCAAATCCAATCCAAATCCAATCTAAATCCAATCCAAATTCACGTCTGCTATTCAACATTGTTTTACGAATTGTAATACGAAGAGCAGGGATTAACACGAGTGGTACAATTTTCAATAAGTTCGTCCAGCTATTTGGCTTTGCCGACGATATAGATATTATAAGACGTAACTTTTAGAAGATGGAGGAATCCCAATACAGACTGAAGAGGGAAGCCAAGCGGATCGGACTAGTCATCAACACGTCGAAAACACGCTTATTAGACCGGTAGGACACGAGACCTGGACGATGCTCGTGGAGGACCAACGCGCATTTGGAGTTTTCGAAAGGAAAGTGTTGCGTGCCATCTATGGTGGGGGGCAGATGGCGCACGGTACGTAGAGGAGGCGAATAAAACACGAGTTGCATGAGCTGCTGGGAGAACCATTCATGGTCCATACCACGAAAATCGGACGACAGTAACCCGGTGAAAGTGGTTCTCGACAACGATCCGACAGGCACAAGAAGGCGAGGTGCGCAGCGGGCAAGGTGGATCGATCAGGTGGAAGATGACTTGCGGACCCTCCGTAGACTGCGTGGTTGGCGACGTGTAGCCATGGACCGAGCCAATACAATTGGCACACAAAATGGACATTAAACATTATTATGTATTCATTAATACATTCGAACCCAAATGTGTTTGTATGTTTTCATGTCCTACATATATTGGATCCTATTTGTCAGTTTGAAATTTTGATTCCTTGGCGTTGAAGTGCGTGGAATGTGTCTGATGCTAAAACAACCATAGAACTTATGAAATTTATGATCGGTCTCTTGGAAATAAAAAATCCTTTTTTGACGATTACGATGATTTAACAATGTATTTTGATGGATACGTATTCTAACCTCAACTAAAAGGCGGTCGCAGAAATTGATATCTTATATACTCGTCGGAACAAAATAACAAACATTGTTATCAATCTGGTATTATTTATTCTTCGGGTATTCTTAGCTTTCAAACACAATATCCAGCTGACTTCTCCTCACCATCGTTTCAGCCGACGATGGCGGATAGCTACAAAACTGACGTAAATGTTTTTCTCTACTTATGCCGTACTGCGAATCCGGCGGCTCTTTTCATAGTCATGAAATGGAGATAATGATCGTGTAAAGTATGTGCAAAAATTAAAAGTCTCTCAGTTTTCCCTCATTTGCCACTGCCAGTACGTATTGCAATTATTGTGACGACAACCTCCGCTCATAAATCTGCTTTTCCCGGTGCCTTTCAAGTTGCACTTGTATGGCTCGGAGGCTTCTGCTCCACCGGTATGGCTGCGCGGGACTACCAGGGAGATAAATTTCAAATAAATAGAAACAAATGTTCTCGCAATGCAGCGCACTACCCAAGCGCATTCCGAGCACGTTAGCAATTTGTTTGGGTATCTTGCATTATAGCTTTTTATCACGAGCAAATTAAACAATGGATACGGTTTTGGTTTAAAACTAGCAAACAGGATAGAATGATTTTGAAGTTCATTTTATATGCTTTTATGATATGACGATTGTTTAATTAAATATTTATTCTAATACGCAAAGCACTAATAACTCAAGCAGAAAACACACCTATTAGTAAAAAGATATAACATATGGATGCATGAATGGAATATTCATATAACGCACTTATTTCACAGCTATAGGCGTATTATTTTTTTTTATTAACCTTCGGGGACGCGCGCCGTTGTAAAAAGTACAATAGGTTCGAAAAAAGCACGCTTCTCGTTCACAACACAGGCGGGATTGCGTGAGCGGTCCAGGATGAAGCGAGTCCCGGAAGGTTAAAATTGAAGCTTTACAAATCAACAGCTATTTCAATAAGATGCTCAATTATTTTGCTATCTTAAAGTTGAAATATATTTCCATCAGTGAATGTTATATTTTTTTATCATCTTTATATTCGTAATCGAAACTTCGTAGATTTCGTCTCATTCATGGATCGATGTAGGGTGGATCAACCAGTTATGATGCTTCAAGGAAATAGTAACATGGAGAGAATGTTTGGGAAGAATTTTATATAACAGTAGGGGAAACTGGACACACGTGATCCCCGGGGACACATGACCCCCCACTGTTTTCTCGAAACCTAATAGCATTGTTGTACCACTGATATGTGTAAACAGATCCGTTAGACAGATAAATGAATCTGAGTAACTTTTGATGTTAGCTCTTTCATGCATATGAGTTTTAAAAAGATTTTATTTTTTTAGCGTTGTCAATTCTTTTTTTCTGCAAAAGTAAAAAGTTTATTAACTTTGAATATATCTAACCAAAACGTGTCAAATTTTTACTGGACATAGTTTTATTATTGCAGAATTGAATAAGCTCATTAAATTAATTATTGATCATTTATCATTGAATGGAGAAATAAACCAAGATAAATACTCAACATGGACACACTTGATCCCCCACAGTTTGGACACACTTGATCCCGATTTTGCATATTGCGTTTGTTGTATTCCATTGCATTTGCATATTATTGTATTACATGCAACTTATTGATCTGTTATGAGTCTTTTCTGGTTTAAAAGTTTAAATAGATTTATTTACTTCCTTCAATTTTATCATTCAAGCACACGCGTATTTTGAATTTGCCAATAGCCTTATCTCATTACCTAGAACAAAGTGTAGTTAAACATACTTAACTTTGATTAGTTTTATTAAATGCGAGTAAATTAATTAACATAATGTTCAATCTAAGATTAAATGAAGTTTTGAAAATACTCAAGAAATCACCGGGTGTAAAATCAGTACTGTTAGATCTACTATTCAATTGTACTTTCTCTTTTAAATGGGGTAAGTTTATTTAGAATCACTATTTTCATCGTATTTTATCGTAAGTCTTCCTAAAGAATGTTTAACAATAGGCTAATCCTACCGCTTCTATTCAGTATTTTAAAAGAAATCGCATTTGTGTACTAATGATGTACATCCCAAGTAGCACACGCAACATCTTCCTAAAAGCACCTTGTTTCTATTCAGTTTCACTAAAGGCATTGGAAAAACATCAAAGCACGAAAAAGTTGCATCAAGATGTCAAAAACGTTCGAATTGTGATCAATGTTTCATTAAAATTGCAATGCCGTACGTGTTTGACATTTGGAAACAAACAAACAAAGAATACTGCACTTCATGTTGCAAACACGAAACAAAATCATTAAGTTGCATATTGTTTACCATGTTACTTCAATGCGTCTTTCAAAAATTAATTGTTTGTTTAAATTAGGTTGCAGATAAGTTGAATGTGTCTTCATGTTTAATTTAGCATCTTTCAACGTTTTGACAACTCACATTTTTTTCCTGTGATGGTGCAATCAAGTAACAGGAAACCCGAGTACAAAACTTCATAATCGTATGGTTTTTATGGTGAGTCAACATGCAGTCCCTTCGAAGTGTTGAATGGTGCTGTGGTAGAGTGAAGGACTATCAATCACAAAATCCATAAATCGAATCCAGTTTTATATTTTTATTTTATTTTTCTTCCGCTGTAGTGTTTTGCCACATTATTGCAATTTTACTGCAATCGAAAGATGTTTCAGTGGGCTCCACCTCTTGCGCTTTTTAGATTGCAAGAGAGTTATATTTGATGGCACATATGGAAAGATTGTTTCTTTCAGAATAGTTGCAACACAGTGAATTGTTCAGTAGTGAAACAATTTGTGCTGCTTGGGATGTATTATTATGTTTCAAACAAGCGTGACAGGACCACATTGATGTATGGAGTCACCAGCCTGGCATGATCACGGTCGTGGTATTGGTAGTAGTCTGGTTCCGAAATGGGCACTCTGGGATATTCACTGGCCATGGGTTTGAAGCGCAGCTAATTTTTAAAATTAGAAACTGGATAATCTATATATATAAAACTCAATGTTTGTATGTTTGTATCGATCATCCAGTTTTGGTATCATAACTAATCCACACAGAGATATTCTCTTGGAAACATCATGGTTGTCATCATCATCAGCATGTCAACTTTGTTGATAATTGTCCCTGTTACTCTATTCGTGCACCAAATTATTTGGCAAACTTAATACCAGCAATATTTTTGATTTTTGCACGACTGTTTTTAGGTTAGACTATAAAGAATTGTTAGGATTTGGAAATAATTCAATTTGGCCTTTCATCAGACTTGAAAGAACCTGAATATGTTCAGCGCATTTTGAAAATGTCAAATTTCCTATCTTTTAGAAAAAATGATTTTTTGATAACTTTTATGAAAAAATAATTTCTTCCAATGATGTTTTTGAATAACTAATTAAATTGTTCATCAAGTCCATCTTAAATCGTATAAATTTAAGCATTTTTCATCGAGAAACATTCGAAATAAAAAGTGGGGATCATGTGTGTACAGTTTCCTACCCTTTTTTTGCATTTTGAGATTCTTTTATGTAATATGGAAGGAGTAATTTAAGATAGCACCTGGGTAACGAGATTACCAAAATATTTCATCAATTGAAACCTCTAACCAAGAATATAATTAATGTTGAAAAATCCATTGGACACCATCCAACGTGCATCAACTGAACGTGCATGTGCGTGCATCAACTGAATTTGAAACAGGAGTTGAACCTATGGTCAATGGGAATGTGAATGTCATCAGTCAGTGTTATGTATACGCTGTGATATTCAATTGTAGTTGAGCGTTAGTTCAATAATAGCATCCCAAGTAACATTTCAAGTTTTATCCCACTCTTGGAATGGTTTTCAAGATCAAGAGTAGCTATCGGGCAAGTAAGTATAGAGTACTGCGCGTCCGTTCGGTCGTCCAAAACGTTCTCCTCTGTTTTCGTATGCTGCCGGGCGTGCATGTTTTAATTTTTTTCTCGTGGCGAGACAGTGAATTAGTGTTATTTCCCATCCCATAGATCGCATCACTTACCGAAGTGAATCAAGATAAATTTTCCTTTGTAACTAAAACGATATCCTATCCCAAGACAATCGTGGAGATGCAGAGCAATACTCGGACTCTAGTAGCAACAAGAGTCGGACCAATAATCCTTCCCTTCCTACATGAACTAAAGAACGTGGCCGGTGCTGTTATTGACTTTAGATATTTTGGCACCCGAAACGTGTACATTGAGAATGGGTAGCTAGTCCCAAACCCCATTTATTGTGTTATCTGTACAATTTCGAAAGTTCTAGTCAATCACGGAGTAGCAACTACGAATTGTGCGATCATATGCTCATGCTCATGCTTACTCTTGGAATGGTTTTCAAGATCAAATTATAAGAACTAACAATAGAACTCATTATTAGACGACAACCTTATGATAAGATTAAGATATGGTCAAGTGGCCCTCTCTAGATAACCACTATAAACCATTTTATAGGAGTATTTGAAAACCATCTACCACATTACATTACAACCAAAATTCGTGACTTTTTTTGAGCTTTAAAAATTATAACTTCTGCGCTCTTCATCATAACCGTAGAGCAGCTCATAAGATTAATCTGCATTTGCCGTTTGCAGCTTATTCAGCAGATTTATGAGGGGGAGTCGGGGGTTCAGCCCTTTTGTCCTTACAGTAGAGTAGTAGAGTTCATATTTTACATTACATAATTTTTCCATATTCTAATAATATCAAGGTCTCGTAGTTTCACGTGCTATTGATTCGTTACACAATGATGATATCTGCCCGACTAGAAGGTCATATCAAAATTATATCAGCATATGTAATTATGTTATACTAATTTTTTATAACAAAATTTGTTAGACGCATAAATATACAGACGAAACTAACAAGATTACAAATAAGGCAATCTTTTCAAATTATGACATTATGATATCTATATAGCTTGGAGACTTTGCTAAATCTATTTTAATTGCCTACTGTTGGGCAATTCGGTGTTGAGCATTTTTAACCCTTTTGTTACCGACAAAAAACACCCTTAGGGGCCGTACACATTTTACGTAAGCACTTATGGGGGGAGGGGGTCGGTCAATATCTTACACTTCAAATAAATAAAAAAAACATTTGTATGAGAAAAATCTTACATGGGGGGAAGGGGGTTCGAAAAATCCAGAAAAAATGCTTACATAATATGTGTACGACCCCTTACGATACCGATAGCGTACCCGGGTACCACGGACTTCAAATTATTATAACATTGTCACTTTTTCACCGATTTTGACGATTTTGGTTGCAACGGATGCAGGAACTTACCTGCTACTCGATACATGTTATATAGAATTACCTGGTTATCGCAATTCCGGATTAACTGGGCCAAGTCCCAAAGTATGTAGAAATTAAAGATATATATTCAACCAAATGAAGATTTCTTGCGTCATGACTAATAAACTTCGGTGGAAATTTAAAGAATATAACTTAACTATGTTACAGGACCATCTAATGATTAAATTCCGGAACGGTTATTCCGGAAACAGGTTCCCGTCGGGCCTAAAGTGGCCACAAACTCATTCTGATAAAACACTGGCAATATGGGTATCAAAATTCATGAAATTGTTTCGGAAGCATGATCTGATAAGTTATTCACTATTCACTCCTCACTTGTCATTCGACCCAATAACCATTCGGTCTAACGGCCATTAAGTCTGATGACCCAACATCAGTCCCATCTTCTTGGAAAAACATGTTTCCAAAAATATTTCAAGAATTTTGATGCCAAGGTGTCTTCCAAATGAGTTTGTGGCCACTAAAGGCCTTTCGGGAACTTGTTATACGAGGACTGTTGCGGTTGATATTCATCCTATGGTTTCAACTTTATGGATAACATATTTCCGAAACAATTCCAAGAGTTTTGATACCCATATTGTCAGGGTTTATTCCAAGTTTTTGACCCCTACGAGCCCTCCGGGAACCTGTTTCAGAATGACCGTTCTGGTTCATATCCATCCTATGGTCTCAACTACATGAATAACATGTTTCAGGAACAATTCCAAGAATTTTGATTCTCATATTGCCAGGGTTTATTCTAAACGAATTTATGGTCACTTTAGGCCCCCCGAGAAACTGTTCAAGAATGACCATTCCGGTTGATATCCATCATATGGTCTCAACTACATGGAAAACATGTTTCCGGAATAATTTTAAGAATTTTGATACCCATATTGCCAGGGTTTATTCTAAATGAGTGTTTGGCCCCTACGAGCCCTCCGGGAGCCTGTTCCAGAATGACCGTTCCGGTTCATATCCATCCTATGGTCGCAACTACATGAATAACATGTTTCCAGAACAATTCCAAGAATTTTGATACCCATATTGCCAGGGATTCTTCCAAATGAATTTATGGTCACTTTAGGCCCTTCGGGAACCTATTCCAGGATGACCTTTCCGGTTGATATTCATCCTATGGTCTCAACTACATGGACAATATGTTTCCGGAACAATTCCAAGAATTTTGATACCAATATTGCCAGGGTTTATTCTAAATGAGTGTTTGACCATTACGGGCCCTCCGGGAACCTGTTCCTAAATGACCGTTCCAGGTCGTATCCATCCTATGGTCTCAACTACATGGAAAACATGTTTCCGGATCAATTTCAAGAATTTTGATACCCATATTGCCAGGGTTTATTCTAAATGAGTGTTTGGCCCCTCCGGGAACCTATTCCAGGATGATCTTTCCGGTTGATATCCATCCTATGGTCTCAACTACATGGGAAATATGTTTCCGGAACAATTCCAAGAATTTTAATACCCATATTGACCGTTCCGGTTCATATCGATCCTATGGTCTCAACTACACGAATAACATGTTTCCCGAACAATTCCAAGAATTTTGATACCCATATTGCCAGGGTTCCTTCAGAATGAATTTGCGGCCACTATAGGGCCCACGGGAACCTATTCCGAGATATCCGTTCCGAGTCCATATGATCACGTGGTCCTAATACGTTGCAAAGACATAATCCTCGAGTTTCCTGCGAAACTGGTAACTCAGGATACAAGAAATCATCATTTGGATTCTATAAGATCAACTTCTCCATTTTTGAGACATGGTCTAGCAAATCCGGAACTCCGGTAACCGGGTAATCCGGATCGGTCCTATTTGATATGGTTCGGATAGAGGATGAATTTCTTAATCCATAGCAAACAGAATCGTCCAAATCGGTTGAAAATTAACGAAGTTATGGTCATACCAAAACGTGGGTACCCGGGTACCCTGTCGGTACGTTACCCGATCAAGAATGCATAACAAAATTATAACAAGGGGAGTTATTTATTTCAGAAAAGTAATGTAACAAAATGTGTTATAAAATTGGCTGGTTAGTTGTTAAAATAACAAAAATTATATCAAAATTCCCTCTAGCCGTAACATAATTATATCATAGGTTGTTACCTTCATTTCAACATTATAACAACCGTTGATATGATTATGAGGTACAAAAATCTAGTTTCATAGTAATTGCCTACATTACGTCTAAAAATGTGGTACTAAATGTGGTGGTAAAAATGTGGCTATTAACATCGAACATTGATCCAAGTTATACTGGAGGTGATTACCTCCGCTTTTTTCCAATATCATAAAATGTAGGCAATTATTTTGTGTAAATATACATAATTAATGTTGTTATAATTTTGATATGAAATAAAACTGGCCGAAGACACATTTTTATCGAATTATCTAATTATAACACACGTTGTTTTAAATAACAATAGATAGATAGAATTGAGTTATAATTTTGTTATGTATTCCTGATCGGGTACGGGGTAAAAATATTCAGAAGCCCCTCCCCAAGCCCCCCCTTACTGGATTTTCATTTTCATACCACCCATACCTTAATTTTGCCGAGTTTGAAGATGTCACGGAGTTTCAATTTCCTGCGATGTTTAGAACCCTAAAAAAAATTCACTTGAAAACGAAAAAGGTACCCGGATACCCTGTCGGTAACAAAAGGGTTAAATCATATGATAACATTCTGTTACAACATTTGAAAGATAATGGCTACTAAGAACAGAATTGTATCAAAATAAGTTATAAATATCACAATATGTTAATATTGTGTACAGTTTCTGTTATGATCTTCTAGTCGGATACTGTTGGGTAATTTGGTGTTATGCATTTTTTGAATCATATTATGATAAAATCCTGTCGATTGCTCTAGATCCCTCGATAGAACATTTTAGTTTACCCACTTCATGAAAGAGGAGAGGAGAGAAAGAGGGTGTTTCAGAGATATTGATTCTTGAAAAATAATATTTCGCCATAGAGACACAGTGTTCAATTTGGCATATGATAAGTTCCACCAAAATCGATAAGAGAAGATTGACCAATAGTTCGCTTATAGTTGCAATCCTCACATGTACTAGCTGTCCCGGTAATGCCATTACAGTTGGATCATCCACCCTAATCCACCAGAGGAAATAGAAAAGGTTTTTCTCACTCGCGCGCCATCAACAACGGAACCTATGAACGGTTTGAGGAAAACCACGCGCTCTTCTCGATAACGAGGAAGGCACACTCCGCTCGGTTTCCACGTAAATGCAATGTTTGAAAAGCACTTCAGAAAGCAGCAACAGGGCACATACACAGCAGAATCCGATTTCGCGCGAGATTACAAGCATCCGTACTTTGTGTCCCCGGCGCACCCACCTTTCACTGCACTGGATTCGTGCTCCGTCCGCGGCTGTATGCGTCGCAAAAAGTGAAATCGGAATGGGAAAATTGAGCTGCACTTGCTAAGAACTGTGCAAGCGGAGAGCTACTACATACAAGGATATTAGAGATAATGGGGACGAATTAGGCTAGAGCACGGATTGAGTTGCAGTTCGTTCTGCACGTTGGCATTCACTGCGATAGGGTAAATGTGAATATTCTTAGCAATTAAATGAGATGACGTGCAACATATTTGGGAAAGCTGAAATAAACCAATTAGTGCATCAACATGGAGCTCAGTCGCAACATGGATAAGGCTCAAAAGCATGGAGGGGGTCCATTCAAGTGTTATGATCCTAAAAAATATTCAACATACTTTATGGTTTTCTTGGATATTAAGGGCGCTTTTGATTCAGTATCCATAGTCTTCTACGGTCCGAAAATCTGCACAGTAGTGGATTACCCGTTATTTGAAATAATTTTTGTGCAATTGGTTGTCAGTGGAACATATGAACTTTACTCTCGGAACTCTGACAACTTCCAGAAATTGCTACATGGGCCCCTTCCCCAAGGTTTATGTTTAAGTCCCTTGCTTTATAATTTCTATGTTAAAGATATTGACAATTGTTTGGAAGGGCAATGCTTAGACAACTTGCAGATGATGCCGTGATCTCCCTAAGAGGTCCATGGGCAAATGTCCTGCAATGACTATTGCAAAATTCCCTAAATAACCTGACTGTTTAGGCCAGACATTTAGGAATCGAGTTCTCTCCGCAAAAACTCAATTGGTAGTGTTTACTAAGAAGCGGTACCCAGCTCAACTGAAACTAAAGCTGTTGAAAGATGACATAAACCAATCTTTATCTTCTAAATACCGTGGGGTCTGGTTTGATTCCAAGTGTACCTGGAAACCCCATATCGATTATTTGATAGAGAAATGCCGAATGCAAATCTGATCGAGCGTCTGTCCTCCATGTTAGGAGCGGCTCACAACAGGGTCTGTTTCCCATGCTGGGGGCGGTTGATCATCGTCCGAGTGCCAGCGAGGGACTCTAAACTAAACTGAGCACACCATGTTGCATCGTGTCAGCATCGAGAAGGCAGCCCCTTCAACGCGATGTAGGTAGCGCAACCCTGATAAGGTAGCCTACTGAAGATTCTACAGTTACCAAGAAAGGCAAAAGTAGAGCAAACGGATTGATTCAACGGCCCAACGAATAAAGGACAACGATTGGAAAGTCGGATATTGGAACGTGGGAACTTTGAATGAACCTGCACGTGTTGGGCTCCTGGCTCGTGAGCTGCAAAAGGTCGACGTGAGTGTGGCAGCCATCCAGGAACGGTGGCCCAGAACTTCTTCTTCTTCTTCTTCTTCATTGGCATTACATCCCCCACTGGGACATTGCGGCCTCGCAGCTTAGTGTTCGTTAAGAACTTCCACAGTTATTAACTGCGAGGTTTCTAAGCCAAGTTACCATTTCTGCATTCGTATATCATGAGGCTAACTCGATGATACTTTTATGCCCAGGGAAGTCGAGGCAATTTCCAATCCGAAAATTGTCTAGACCGGCACCGGGAATCGAACCCAGCCAGCATGGTCTTGCTTTTTAGCCGTGCATCTTACCGCACGGCTAAGGAGGGCCCAGAACTGGATCGGGCGGTGGATCCCATAGCGAACACTTCATTCAAGTACCACATCTACTATAGCAGCGGTGACAGAGCAGAACGAGGAGTTGGCTTCATGGTGATCGGGAAGCAGATGAAGCGTGTTATCGGGTGGTAGCCGATAAGCGACCGCATTTGCGTATTGAGAATGAAGGGCAAATTCTTCAACTATAGCCTGATCAGCATATATGCCCCAACGAACGATAAGCCTGATGACGTGAAGGATGAGTTCTATGAGAGCCTTGATAAGGCCTACGGAGAGTGCCCAACACACGATGTAAAGATTGTTATCTGGGATGCAAATGCGCAGATCGGAAGAGAATGTTTCTTTCGCCCTGCCATTGGTACGGAAAGCCTTCATTCCGCTACCAACGATAATGGTCTGCGACTTGTAACTGTCGTATATATTTACTCACATTCGAATTATTCATGTTTCGAGTATAAGCATCTCAGGAACGTGAACCGAAATATTTTATATATTCATTGTATACTTACCCATAAGCACTCAAATCTTGTTCATAAAACCAGTTGAATATACAGCCCAGAGTTAGTCTGGTTTCAAATAGCGACTAGTGAACTTCTATCTTACCATCCGAAACACCTGACACAAAACGTGGCGACGAGTCTGAGAGTTCCCGTATTAGCGACAAACATTAAATCAGGAAAAGTGAAATCATCTCAAGTGCTCGGGCAAAGAAAAAGGCCACCATAAGCGTAGTGGCTTTGTGAAATACCGCATTTCGGTCAAACCACAGTCATTGGGCTTGTCCCGGTTAGGGGCATTGTTCGAGTGCTTTTTATAGAAATTATTGTGCTTTTCGTGCAATTCAAAAGAATTAGAGTGATTTTTTTTATTATAATTAAATTCATTTTAATACAACTACTAATTATCTAACCTAAAACTCATATACCAATATTTAACAATAGGTGGTTTTGGTTCTTCACGCCGTTATGCCATATTAATTTATACATCACATAGAATTTTGTGGTCGCCATTGTTCGACTGTTTTTAAAGTATCGTTTGCCTTGTTTGAAAAGGCGATAGAATTCTGTATACGACTCGACAGTAATAAGAGAGTATCTTTTTATTATACAGGTAGAGTGAATATTGATATTGTACCATTGTGAACATCAGCTCTCCATAGTTGGAAGCGTGGAACAAAGAACAACAGCAGTCTAGCGGGTGGCGTTTATTTCTGGCGGTAACACGACGCTGTACCATTCATATCGACTGATAGAAGTTGGTCTACGGAGCTGAGAGCCAGGTGGAACAGAAGTGAGTTGCTCTGGTTTGAAAATCTAGAATATCGGCAACGGTCGATAGGAGTGAGGATTTCACTGGTAAGTCAACATTTTTTATTACAAAGTTGTACAATTGCGACAAAAATTTGTTCTATTTTTTCTGATTCTTATTTTTTGAACGTTTTATTAATTTGGATATTTGGTTTGTGGCATTGCTGATAATTTGGTCGGTTTGAATATTGTGCACATCTTTTTGATTGTTTCTATTGTGTTTGGTGTATTGTAAGCAGCCCGGTTGATTGGGGAAAAATGGCACAATCAGCGTTGGCAACCAGCATCGAACCTTACAGGAAAGGTGCTGGCTTCACCGAATGGGCAGAGCGTTTAGAATATCTATTTTTAATCAACACAGTTCAAGAGGAGCACAAAAAGGCCTATTTAGCTACTTTGGGTGGTCCTGTAGTTTACTCCGAACTTAAGTTATTATACCCTAATACGGATTTAAAAACTGTTGCATATGATGATATGATATCTAAGTTAAAGGCTAGATAACTGTGTTCAACAAAAGGGTGAATCAGTTGAAGACTTTGTATTAGCAATCAAATTATACAGGCAGAGTTCTGCACTTTTGCCGATTACAAATCTGTTGCCATTAGGGATCGCATTATAGCTGGAATACGGAATAAAGCCCTCCAGCAGCGACTCCTTATTGAAGATAATTTAACATTGGCTGGTGCTGAAAAAAATATTGCCACCTGGGAGGTAGCAGGGACGAATTCCAGGGGTTTAGCTGATAGCAACACAATAGAAAGGATAGCTGCAATATCAACCATTGGTAAACCAAACAGATACACATCCACTAGAGCTTGAGCTTGAGCTTGAGCTTGATTGACTGCTCGTAGTTGCTACTCCATTATGACCAGATCAGCTGTTCTTGCACAGGGAACCAATAGATGTTTGCTTGGGACTAGCACACATCTTCAATGTACAAGTACTGGTGATCTCATTTGTTAGGTCATACTGGCGCCTGCCACGTCAGAATGCAAGTCAATGTAGGGAATGGGAGGAAATGATGATGCAATCACTCGCCCACTGCAAGCCGAATATACCTCTGCACTTGCCACGAGTTCATGCGGAATTTGTTGGAATTTCTGGGTTAGGTTGGAGAGGCAGAGGTTCGTCTTGGTTAACGAGCTGCCAATGTGATAGATGGGAGAAGGTAACTGATGGAATTTCTAATTGGATGTAGGAAACGAGCTCTATAGTTCATTTCCAATTCTAGCAGATTACTGTTAGAATACTCAAGTTGAAGGTATAGGAATAAAAATGGAAACGGTATGAAAGTCCATTTCCAGTTCTAGCGATTGCTAGAACATGAGAAATATAGAGGAAGATACAAAGTAGGAGAATGGAACGGACCTGGGATTGAACCCACGACCTCCTGCGTATGAGGCAGAAGCAGTAGCCATATGACTACCAAGCCCGCTTCGAAACAAGAGAGATCACGCACAGAACTGATAAATTTTATTACCGGCCGCGCAATGCAGAACACAATAATTCGTCCGACCGCGCGATCGTTCTGCGGTCCGAAACAAGAGAGATCACGCACAGAACTGATAAATTTTATTACCGGCCGCGCAATGCAGAACACAATAATTCGTCCGACCGAGCGATCGTTCTGCTGTCCGAAACAAGAGAGATCACGCACAGAACTGATAAATTTTATTACCGGCCGCGCAATGCAGATCACAATAATTCGTCCGACCGAGCGATCGTTCTGCGGTCCGAAACAAGAGAGATCACGCACAGAACTGATTAATTTTATTACCGGCCGCGCAATGCAGAACACAATAATTCGTCCGACCGAGCGATCGTTCTGCTGTCCGAAACAAGAGAGATCACTCACAGAACTGATAAATTTTATTACCGGCCGCGCAATGCAGATCACAATAATTCGTCCGACCGAGCGATCGTTCTGCGGTCCGAAACAAGAGAGATCACGCACAGAACTCCCAAACAGATACACATCCACTAGACTAATAAAATTGCTTGCAACGATAGCGAGGGCAGAAAACGCAGATCCTATAGAGGGGCATAGCAGAAGACCGGTAAAATCAAGGCTAGGTTTTAGCAGACAAACGAATCACAGGGGACGAATGGGGCCATACAGTCCCAGAATGCGGGTAGACTGGAAGAGCACTCGAAAAAGACAAAGAGGACAATACGATGACCTGATATGTGACTTTTGTGGAATCAAAGGTCATATCAAACGCAAGTGTTTCAAGTTGAAAAATATGAAGAGGGACTCCGCCAGGTTCGTGGATCATTTTTTATTTTTATTTTTTTTTTTTATTGTCTTTATTAATGAGGTTTTCGGCCCTTGACCGGTTCACCTCAATTCGTGGATCAGGAAAAGACTACACGGGACAATGACGATAGTTTGGAGCAGCTGTTTGACAGATTAAAGGCGGATGATTCTGAAAGCGATGATGATTGGGATGCAGGTGATTTACAGTGCATGAATGTGAAGTCTTCTAAAAGTAATCCATGTATACTAGATGTAGTTGAGGGCAAAAATTTGCAAATGGAGGTGGATTGTGGGGCGGCAGTGTCGGTAATTGGCAAAACTGATTATTTTAGAAAGCTTGGAAAACCGTTATCACGTTGTAATAGAAAGTTGATTGTCGTCAATGGAGACAAACTCAAAATTGAGGGAGAAGCTAATGTTTTGGTTCATTTCAAAGGAAAACAGAAAATTTAAAGTTGTTGGTGCTTAATTGCAGTTATAATTTCATTCCGCTGATGGGCAGAACATGGTTGGATATATTCTTCCCAGATTGGAAAAGTTTTTCTACGAATCCAGAAAATATTAACAATTTATTGATTGACAAGACTGATACAACTATTAAAGAAATGAAACAAAGATTTTCAAATGCATTCACGAAGGATTTTTCCTCGCCAATTAAAGGATATGAAGCCGACCTTGTACTGAAGAATGAAGTACCCATTTTTAAAAAGGCTTACAGTGTTCCTTACCGGTTGAAAGACACTGTTTTAGACTATTTGGAAAAACTTGAAAAACAAAACGTTACCAATAAAAATGAGCGAATGGGCTTCTCCTTTGGCGATTGTGATAAAAAAAATAAGAACATCCGTTTAGTGATTGATTGCAAGGTATCAATCAACAAAGCGATCATACCAAATACGGGGTTAGGGACAAAAGGTCGAAAGGCAAAACGTCGAAAGGACAAAAGGTCGAAAGACAAAACGTCGAAAGACAAAAGGTCGAAGGGACAAATGGTCGAAAAGGACAAAAGGTCGAAAGAAACAAAAGGTCGAAAGGAAAAAAACGTCGAACTGGACAAAAGGTCGAAAGGACAAAACATCGAAAGGACAAAACGTCGAAAGGACAAAACGTCGAATGGGACAAAAGGTCTAAAGAGACATAAGTTTGAAATTGACAAGAAACTGAAACGGAGAGAATCAATCTTGCACCAGAATTGCCCTACACAGTTAGCAAAAACTCTGCTCTTTTGTTTTTACAATTTTTAACAATTAATCAATAAGTATATACATAGTTCAATAAGTACCACTAATCGATGGATGTTTGAGTTTTCTAAATGTCACTTCGATCAAATACACCGGCGTACTATACGCCGGTGTATTTTCAATGCGTGCGTCTGCGTGGTATAGAACAACTCTGTCTCGCGAAATACAAGCTTTATTCATTTGTTATTAACAATCTTTTTGCCTTTCTCGTATACTAAGTATACGTAAAGGCTATAATTTCACTCCAAAACCAAACTTTTGATAGAAGGCTCGGAGACCCATAGTGTTATATACCAATCGACTCAGCTCGACGAATTGAGGTGATGTCTGTTTGTGTGTATGTATGTATGTGTGTGTGTGTGTATGTGTGTATGTGTACAAATTTTGTAGACACACTTTTTGGAACTTAGCATTATCCGATTTACTCGCAACAAGTTGCATTCGACGGGGAATGCGGTCCCATTGTTTGCTATTGAAAATTAGCCTGATCGGACATTGCGTTTCGGAATTATTGAAAAATCATTGTTTTTTCCCAAGGGTCCCCCCTTGGAAAAAAAAATTTCAAAACCGAAAAAAATTTTTTTTTCAAGAATGGTGGGAATGCATAGTAATTAATGCAAAAACATGCAAAATGATAGAAAATATGCGATCTATCCCCCTAAAGTGCTTTTTTGACCTTTCCTATGTGATTTTTTCAGTACATTTTACGATGCACGAGAAAGGCATCATCGCCGCCAGGTGGATTAATCTGGGTTTTTTTTTATCTATTTCAGAACTATCTAGGTATTCATAATATTGTCTTATAGTAATTACTCCTTCTTAGAAAATTGCTAATTCTTCAACTTTGATTAATTAGATGAGTGCGTTATTTCTTTATTTATTTATTCAGACTAAGGCCGAAGTGGCCTGTGCGGTATGTAAGAGTCTTCTCCATTCGGCTCGGTCCATGGCAACACGTCGCCAGCCACGCAGTCTACGGAGGGTCCGCAAGTCATCTTCCACCTGATCGATCCACCTTGCCCGCTGCGCACCTCGCCTTCTTGGGCCCGTCGGATCGTTGTCGAGAACCATTTTCACCGGGTTATTGTCCGACATTCTGGCTACGTGCCCGGCCCACCGCAGTCGTCCGATTTTCGCGGTGTGAACGATGGATGGTTCTCCCAACAGCTGATGCAACTCGTGGTTCATTCGCCTCCTCCATGTACCGTCCGCCATCTGCACCCCACCATAGATGGTACGCAGCACTTTCCTTTCGAAAACTCCGAGTGCGCGTTGGTCCTCCACGAGCATCGTCCAGGTCTCGTGTCCGTAGAGGACTACCGGTCTAATGAGCGTTTTGTAGATGGTCAGTTTGGTACGGCGGCGAACTCTATTCGATCGAAGCGTCTTGCGGAGTCCAAAGTATGCACGATTTCCAGCCACTATACGCCTCCGAATTTCTCTGCTGGTATCATTTTCGGCAGTCACCAGTGAGCCCAAGTACACAAATTCTTCTACCACCTCGATTTCATCACCACCGATGCCAACTCGCGGTGGGTGGCTCACATTGTCTTCTCTTGAACCTCTTCCTACACAGAAAAAAAATATGAAAAATAAACAGCGCGTAAAACTTGACTCGCGAGAATTTACGCTATTCTACGCTGAAATGGTCCTCTTCCAAACAAGATTGCTTACAACTTGTATGCAATATTGACGAATCACGTCAAATATTGTATACATTTAGGCTATATTTTGTGTGGCTTTACGCTAATAATAGCGTTCCATTTATGTGCATGATATTTAGCGTAAATTTCAGTGGATTTTTCTATCTGTGTATCATGTACTTCGTCTTCGACGTGTTGATGACTAGTCCGATCCGCTTGGCTTCCCTCTTCAGTCTGATGTAGGCTTCCCCCATCTTCTCAAAGTTACGTGCCATAATATCTATGTCGTCGGCGAAGCCAAATAGCTGGACGGACTTATTGAAAATTGTGCCACTCGTGTTAATCCCTGCTCTTCGTATTACCCCTTCCAAAGCGATGTTGAATAGCAGACACGAAATACCATCACCTTGCCGTAACCCTCTGCGGGTTTCGAAGGGACTCGAGAATGCCCCTGAAACTCGAACTACGCACATCACCCGATCCATCGTCGCTTTGATCAACCGTGTCAGTTTATCCGGAAATCCGTTTTCGTGCATTAGCTGCCATAGCTGGTCCCGATCGATTGTATCATATGCGGCTTTGAAGTCGATGAATAGATGATGTGTGATGGTCCGTAGTGGAGCGTTCGCCCATAAAACCCGCCTGGTACTGCCCCACGAACTCCCTTGCAATTGGTGCTAGTCGACGGCATAAAATTTGGGAGAGTACCTTGTAGGCGGCGTTCAGCAATGTGATTGCGCGGTAGTTGCTACAATCCAGCTTATCGCCCTTTTTGTAGATGGGACACACGACACCTTCCATCCACTCCTGCGGCAAAACTTCCTCCTCCCAAATCTTGGTAATGACCCAGTGCAGCGCTCTAGCCAGTGCCTCACCACCGTGTTTAAATAGCTCTCCTGGTAGTTGGTCAACCCCAGGGGCTTTGTTGTTCTTCAGCCGGCCAATCTCCTCCTGGATTTCCTGGAGATCCGGGGCCGGTAGAATTATGTCCTGCGCGCGCTCCCCTAGGTCCATCACCATACCGTCATCTTCGTCTGCCACATCGCCATTCAGGTGCTCTTCGTAGTGCTGCTGCCACCTTTGGATCACCTCACGCTCGTTCGTAAGAAGGTTCTCGTTTATGTCCTTGCACATATCAGGCTGTGGCACGTGGCCCTTACGTGAACGGTTCAACTTCTCATAGAACTTTCGTGTGTTATTAGTGCGGTACAGTTGCTCCGTCTCTTCACGGTCTCGATCTTCCTGCTGACGCTTTTTCCTCCGGAAAATCGAGTTTTGTCTGTTCCGCGCCTGTTTATATCGTGCCTCATTCGCCCTCGTGCGGTGTTGCAGCAATCTCGCCCATGCTGCATTCTTCTCTTCTACTAACTGCTCGCATTCGCCGTCATACCAGTCGTTTCTCCGATCCGGGGGCACCATGCCAAGTGCAGCGGTTGGGGTGCTACCAATGGCGGATCGAATATCTCTCCAGCCATCTTCAAGAGACGCTGCGCCTAGCTGCTCTTCCGTTGGGAGTGCCACTTCCAGCTGCTGCGCGTATTCTTGGGCTAGTCTACCGTCTTGTAGCCGCCCAATATTAAGCCGCGGCGTCCGACTTCGACGCGTGTTGTACACCGTCGAGAGTTTTGAGCGCAGGCAAACTGCAACGAGGTAGTGGTCGGATTCAATATTCGCACTGCGGTAAGTGCGGACGTTCGTGATGTCGGAGAAGAATTTACCGTCGATTAGAACGTGGTCGATTTGGTTTTCCGTTTCTTGGTTAGGGTGATCTCCATGTGGCCTTGTGGATATTTTTGCGGGGAAAGAAGGTGCTTCGGACTACCATTCCGCGGGAGGCTGCGAAGTTTATGCATCGTTGGCCGTTGTCATTTGATACGGTGTGCAGACTATCCGGTCCGATGACCGGTCTATACATTTCCTCCCTTCCTACCTGCGCGTTCATGTCACCGATGACGATTTTGACGTCCCGCAGTGGGCATCCATCGTATGTCTACTCCAGCTGTGCGTAGAACGCTTCTTTCTCGTCGTCGGGTCTCCCTTCGTGTGGGCAGTGCACATTGATGATGCTATAGTTGAAGAAACGGCCTTTAATCCTCAGCTTGCACATCCTTGCGTT
The DNA here is from genome assembly GCF_024139115.2 of Armigeres subalbatus. NCBI lineage: Eukaryota > Metazoa > Arthropoda > Insecta > Diptera > Culicidae > Armigeres > Armigeres subalbatus. The sequence continues at coordinate 172,347,849 of NC_085141.1, read as the reverse complement.
GATTGGCTGCCACCCAATCACGCGTTGGCGCATCTTTCCCAGCACTATGAAGCCGGTTCCCAGCTCGTTGGTGGTGCCACAGCTTTGGTAGAAGGTAGCCGGCCGATGCCCGCTTTTCCACACTTTCTGCCCTGTCCAGCAAATCTCCTGCAGCGCCACGACGTCGAAGTTGCGGGAATGTAATTCATCGTAGATCATCCTGTCGCAACCTGCAAAACCTAGCGACTTGCAGTTCCATGTTCCAAGCTTCCAATCGTGATCCTTTATTCGTCGCCTAGGTCTTTGCCGATTATATCGAGTCGCATTATCTCTTATATTGTTCGTAATTATTGGTTTTCCAGGCGGCTTATTGGGCCTGCGCAAACCTCCTGTCTCGCCGGAGGGCCGTCGTGTCAGGGCTGTTTAGCGTCCCACCTAACACCAGGACTTGGGCTTGTGCGCTTTGAGCGGCACACGGTCGCTTTGGCGGAGCCTACTTGCGGATACATGCAGCTTTTTATAGAGGTTTAACAGGGCCCACTGTCAAACCCCACCACATCCTAGGCAGGCGCCACAACTCGCAGATGGCCTGGGGAGGGATCGTCAAGCCCTTGGACAAAGTCCCTGCTGCCCCCATTTTGCGTTATTTCTGCTTAAAGTTAAATGCATTTCATAAATTCTTTTGGAGTACACCCAAATTGTTATTAACTTGTTCTTGATAGACCTTTTGTCCCTTTCGACCTTTTGTCCTTTCCGACCTTTTGTCGCTTTCAACCTTTTGTCCTTTTGTCCCGATCGTCCTTCTGTGCCTTTCTATCTTTTGTCCTTTCGACCTTCTGTCCTTTTCGACGTTTTGTCTTTTCAACCTTTTGTCATTTCGATCTTTTGTCTTTTCGAACTTTTGTCTTTCGACCTTTTGTCCATTCGACCTTTTGTCATAGATTCCTAAATACGTATCCTTTGCTCACAGCACAAGATTTATTTGCGGGCTTAGCAGGTAGTAAAATGTTTTGTGCATTTGATCTCGAGGGAGCGTATACGCAGCTAATGCTGTCTGACAGATCGAGGAAGTTCATGGTTATCAACACTATAAAAGGGCTTTATGTATATAATCGATTGCCACAGGGAGCTTCATCCAGTGCCTCAATCTTTCAACAAGTTATGGATCAGGTGTTACAAGGGATTGATTTTGTCTACTGTTACTTAGACGATGTATTGATTTTGTTATCTGTTCTGGCAGGAAAAACAAGCAGAGCTTGTTAAAAAAAACCTGCATCATTTAAACAAAATTTACAACAATGTACATTTAACGAACACTTATCTGTCTAATTGAGCATGAAAACTAACGCTAACTATCATTATTCCTAACACTATCAATTCTTCTGTTGAACAAACCACTATTACATGTAAAATCAAAACAATGGGAAAACTTATTGAACGCGGCACAAACTTTATAAATAGGATCGCTTTTTCCATAGTTTGTACGTCTAAAAGGCAATGCAAGAGTGTTGAAAGAGCGAAGGGAACGAGAGGGAGCCGAAAAATTAATACTGCTTAAAATACTAGGTGCATCAATTTCTCCTAGTATAATCTTTGCAGCGAAAATAGCTTCAGATTTTGTACGTCGTGCTGATAGAGTATCCAGATTTAAGAGTAAGCACCGATTTTCATACGGGGGCAAGTTAATAGGGTCATTCCACGGAAGATACGTTAATGCACGGCGAATAAAGCGACGCTGGACAGATTCTACACGCAGACTCCACGTAACATAATAGGAGGACCAAACAATGGACGAGAATTCAAGTATTGAACGAACTAATGAGCAGTAAAGCGAATGAAAACAATATGGATCACGAAATGATTGACTAACAATGGAAGTCATATGTTGTATGAAGTTAAGTTTGGAATCGAGTATTACTCTTAAATCCGTTACGGATAAAACTCTCTGCAGGGTTTCGCCATTGATAAGTTGATAAGAAGCCTCAATATCGATCTGCTTACGTGAAAATGTTATTACCTGACACTTATTGAGGCTGAGGGACATTTTGTTGCGGCTGCGCCAGTTTTCAAAATTGGTTGAAAGCTGTTGGAGGTGTTGTGCATCTTCAATGGAGCGAACAGTGTTGAAAATCTTAAGATCGTCTGCGTACAGCGATCTGGAGCAGTGGGGTATTCTCGTGCAGACGTCGTTGAAAAATAACGCAAACAGCGTCGGTCCAAGATTGCTACTTTGGGGTACGCCTGAAGTACTGACGAATGGGGAGGAACAACATGAGCCAATTTTGACCTTAAGTGCGCGGTCCCGTAGGTATGAATTTAATCAATTCAGGAGTGCGCCACCAATGCCGAGCTTGTTCAGCTTTGCTATCAGAATATCGTGATTAAGGCAGTCGAATGCTGCTTTCAGGTCTGTATAAACTGCGTCTACTTGAGTTTTTCCATCCATATTACGAAGCACGAACAAGGTAAACTCAACCAGATTCGATGTTACGGAGCGCTTTGGGATGAATCCATGTTGTTTAGTACTGATGTAGTTCCTGGAACTGTGCAGCAAAGACTCGTTAACTAACACTTCCAAAAGTTTCGATGTTGAACAGAACGACGTAATTCCTCGATAATTACAAATGTCACGACGGTCTCCTTTTTTGAAAAAAGGAAACATGAATGAAGCTTTCCATTCCTCCGGGAATGTTCCGGACGATAATGACAGGTTGAAAATGTGGCGAAGAGGATCTAACAGCTGACCAATGCATCTTTTCAACACGCATGTTGGTATGCCATCCGGACCAGGTGAGGAACTGGGTTTTAGTTTTTTCGAAGCTTTTATGATATCTCCATCGCTAACTTGTAGACTATTGAGGCAGACAGTATCTGGGGTGACATCCATAGTTGCTAATTCTAAGTCAGATTCTGACAGGGAGTCATTGGTGAAGACATTGGTAAAACGGTTCGCAAACAGGTTGCATTTATCGAGTGTACCGTCTACTTCGGTAGTTTCGTTGAACATGGAGACTGGGAGACCATTATCCTTCTTCTTGCTGTTTACAAAGCTCTAAAACTTTTTGGGATTTCTGCGAAGTTCAGATTCCGCGTTACGAGTGTACCGATGAAATAGGCGACTATTTTCCCTCCTATAAATGTTACTAATTAAATGGAACTGTTTACGTGTAACAAAACATCTGTTTTTACGGAATTCCCTCAAAGCAGCATTTCTGCGTGATTTTAGACGTAGCAGTACTCCATGGAAGGCTACGTTAAGGTTAACATTTTGGAACAATGGCTTGGAAAATGTCTGATATCATGGATGTGTCTATGCGAACCGCGTCATTAACGTTGGATGCAGTGATGGTTTCCGACCAGTCGATTTCGGCGAGACGAATGTTTAACAGCTCGTAATTGATTTTGTTGAAGTTCAATGCAGCGGGGTCAAAAGGGTCTGAGGCATACCCAAAGTTTTCAGTGCGAATTTCAATGTCCAGAGATGTATTGATTGCCGGGAAGGATTTTGAGGACTGTAGGAACAAGTTATTGCAAGTTTTGGAAAAAAATTCAGAGGCAAACAGTAAAGTAAATTTAGACAAATGTCGCTTTTTCGTAACGGAACTTGAGTATTTAGGACACATCATCAGTGACAGCGGGTTATCGCCATGCCCAGAAAAAGTTCTTACGATAAAGGAAGCAAAAACTCCTGAAACTGAATTAAAATCTTTTTTGGGACTTATCAACTACTATAATAAATTCATTCCCCATTTATCAATAAAGCTGTACCATTTGTACAATTTATTGAAGAATACGGTAACGTTTGAATGGGACGCAAATTGTGATAAAGCATTTAATGAAAGTAAACAATTGTTGATGAATACGAAATTTTTAGAGTAACTGTTCTATGATCCAAAAAAAAACAATTGTTATTGTTTCGGACGCATCCAGCTTTGGATTAGGAGGAGATATTTCTCATGTTGTTGACGGAAGCGAAAAGCCAATTTGCTTTACATCTTTTTCATTGAATGCGGCACAACGTAAATACCCTATTCTGCACCTTGAAGCGTTAGCTTTGGTGAGCACCGTAAACAAATTTCACAAATATTTATATAGACAAAAATTTAAAGTTTTTACGGATCATAAACCTTTAGTAGGGATATTCGGTAAAGAAACTCAATTTATGTGACGAAAACTCAATTTATGTGACGCGATTGCAGAGGTTCATACTGGAGCTATCCATTTATGAATTTGACATTGAATACAGACCTGCATCCCGAATGGCAAATGCGGATTTTTGCTCCAGGTTCCCGTTAGACCAAATGGTCCCGGAAAATTTAGATACAGAATGGGTAAATAGTTTTAATTTCGGAGAAGATCTGCCAATTGATTTCAGAAAGGTCGCCAAATGGTCCAAGAAGGATGATTTATTACAGCAAGTCATATCCTATTTACAGATGGTTGGCCAGAAAGGTTAGAGAGGCGTTTTATTGATATTTTTGCGAATTATAAGGATTTAGAAATTTTTAACGACTGTTTATTGTACCAGAATAGGGTGGGGATTCCTGTAACATGATAATTTCCAGAATATCATAAATTAAGTATTTTGACGCTTTCAAGTTATTTACGACATGCTTACATGTTGGTCGAACATTACATCGCTTGGATGTACATTTCTATATTTTTTCACAAAGTCTTTTCCCACGAACAAATCTGGGTCATGTCGCTTAACAGCTAATTGTTTATATTTTACAGCTCAATACCCATCATGGGTGGCAACATTCTAGAACACTTGCATTCCCATGCATGTAACACTGAGTCATCAAATAACAACACATTGCACCACTTGACAATCGGTCTAGTGGCATCGAATTTCATGAGAACATGCAAAGCGCAAGAACATTCCTTTTTCCGTTCTTCGCTGACCTAACCCAACAGCGCATAGGTTGAAGTAGCAATGCGTTTGTGCATGCTTATTAGTATTGGTTAGTATTCTTCTGATTGGACAAATTGGAAAATGGGTTGTTCCTATCTTCTAGTTAAGCAACGTACTAGATTAAGCCGATAGGTTAGCTGTAAGCAAAGCAACTTAATAAAGCACAGATTATCGACAACCATCGTGAAAACTAGACTTCTCAGTGTTTCTTATTTATGACTAGCAGACCCGACAAACTTCGTTTCGCCTAAAATTGATTTATTCTCTGATTAGTTCTCGAGTTATGCAGAAATCATTGTTTCATTTGTATGGGAGCCCCCCTTTTCAGAAGGGGGAGGGGCTACAAACCACCGCAGAAACATATCTTCCCGTCCAAAACCTCAACATACCAAATTTGGTTAGGCTTGATTAGTTCTCACGTTATAAAGAAATCGCTGTTTCATTTGTATGGGAGCCCCCCTTTCCAAAGGGGGAGGGATCTCGAACCATCTCAAGAACCTTCCCCGGCCCCAAAAACTTCTGTATACAAATTTTCACGCCGATCAGTTCAGTAGTTTCCGAGTCCATAAGGTTCAGACAGACAGAAATTCATTTTTATGTATATAGATGTGAATTTCTTAAAGGATAACGAGTATCCTAAATTCCCCAATCAATGCAAAATAAAGTCTTAAAGTTGCTGCATGCAAATCATGCGGGAACAGTAAAAATGAAACAACAAAGCACAACATCCTTTCAAGACTACTGTTCATGCGAAAGTGCTCAAAGAGCCCACGGTTCTTTCATTTGGTCACCTGAGATAGAAAAACAGGCGCTTTTCTCTGTATATTGACCATCACGAACTTTTGCAGTACTGGTTCCATATCTAAGAGGAGCTAATAATAAATAAATCGGTACGTGTGTTGACTTTGGGGCCCTCCTTAGCCGGGCGGTAAGACGCACGGCTACAAAGCAAGACCATGCTGAGGGTGGCTGGGTTCGATTCCCGGTGCCGGTCTAGGCAATTTTCGGATTGGCAATTGGCTCGATTTCCCTGGGCATGGAAGTATCATCGTGCTAGCCTCATGTTATACAAATGCAAAAATGGTAACCTGACTTAGAAACCTCGCAGTTAGTAACTGTGGAAGTGCTAAATGAACACTAAGCTGCGAGGCGGCTCTGTCCCAGTGTGGGGATGTAATACCAATAAGAAGAAGAAGAGTGTGTTGACTTTAAGCCCTGTACTCTAATTCTTGGAATTCTTAGATGGCTTCGAATGGAACATGCATTAAATTATTGTAAAAAATATTGGCATATACAATTCTGCAAGCTTTTTATACAGATATTGTATTAAAATAATACAAATCTGTATGATTACAATACAAAATTGTATTAAAATCTTCCAAAATTCTAAATGCCAAATAATTATACAGTTTCTGTAAGGTTCTTATGCAGAACTGTATTAAAATCTGCCATCCATCTGCTGGTTGGGTGATAAGGGCTTGAACGGAATTTTTCTTCTAACAAATTGAGGGAGGAATATGAACCCCCAAAACCAAATTATTGCAATGCCAATGGCGCGGCGCGCTTTAAATTCATTCGCGGTAAAAAAAAAATGCAGTGGCGCGCCGGTCAAAAATGGAGGCGGTGGCGGCGGCCGCGGCGCACAGCTCTAGCTTAGAAGTTCAATTCGCGTTCAATTCAACTTTTTTTTTTCTTTATTAGGTTTTCAACTGTAAAAGTTCCTAAACTGTGCCCAGTTGACTATATAGTGAATATGATAGGTGTAGACTGAGTGTATCAAATTAATTTACTTCAGTTGTGTTCATTACTCAATAAAGCCCTATTTGATGTTGATCAACTATTACTACCAACTATTGACCACACCTGAATTTACCGCGAAATGATAGTGCAAGTGGTTGAAACAGTACTGAAGCCAGTTTGCTCCTACGCAAAACCTTAACTTGGCAATTTAAGAGTCAAGTCAGCCTAATAAATTTGACCCAAAATTTCCAATATCTAAGCTAGACGAAGTACGATTCGATAATGTAACTTAAAAAAAGGTTTTCCTGATGTTCTAACACTGAATGGTGCTGAGTCGGTAGATGTCTTCTGTAGTTAAAATAAGCATTGATGACGAAAAAACCTTTACGGCGTTATTACTCCTTTGACAATTATGCTTTTCCTTTTATCGCATTTCTGATTGACAACCGTTGAAATGAAATTCATTTTTCTTATCTCTTGTGTGTAATCTAATAGCCTATTCAGACTGTAGACTTTATCATGTGATATGTAGATAATATTTCGACATGATTGGCATATATGTACATTATTTCCAGTAAAAATTGAACGTGTTAACTTTGACATTTAGTTACTCAATATCATATGATATAACTCGTGGTCTGAATAGACTATGAAGACTATCATTAACTCCATTCACCCTATCGATTGAAGCGTATCCTTTTAATCCTTCATATCCAATTGTGTTCCCATCATCAGGGATGAATGCGTTTGAAAGGCATGGCACTGCGAAGCGGAGACCACGCTATCTATACTCCACGGTGCGATGTAAGAAGGGGCTCATTAGCAGCATCTCCCAGGTGTAATAAAACATATCTCAAATTCGACGTCAATGGCAAAAACTTACTTGCCAGCATCATCATCGCCACTGGATCCTGCATACACGGGAAAACGGCATTAAGATGATCGATGTCATTGTGAAGTTTCGCACAAATCGTACCGTGAAATTGCAGCTGAAGTTTCCGGGCTTTAATCAGAGGCCATTATTCTTCATCTGAAAGCGATTGTTGTCATTGCAAGAGGCTGCCGCTGCAGTATAGAAAGGCTAATTAGTTTTCAACTTTCAAACTATTGACTTGATATGAGTAATTAATTAAACTATATTCCAGCAACTGCCAGCGGGGATCAAGGAACGATATTTACATGGTGCCGGGGTGGACGAAATAGGGGGGTTGGTGGCGACGCGGGGCAAATCTAGGATGAAGCTATAGCAAGATGAGGATGGGTTTCATCTCATGGTTGGAATGGATGCAGTCTTGAAAGAGAGATGATAAATTGCCTCTTGTTGTAGGGATAACGGCAATCATTCCCTACTATTGAACGTTTGCATACACAGATGGTATTACATGTCGAAAGGTCTGCTGAAGTAGTGTTTTGAAGACATTGCCTGGGCTGGTTATGAACCACTTCATCGAGTAGCTTCTATTCTATTCTATAAGCGAGTCAATTGAATTGAAAGGGTTCATTTGATGAACATTTCCGATTAAGTTCACACGGCAATAATTCTATAAGATTTCTTCAAAGCCGCTTTTGACGATTGGCGTTTGTTGTATTCCACTTAGAATTAATATGATCTAGGAAATCTACGACAATATGGTTTTGAAGATACTCCTCCTATTGGAATTTTGAACTGTTTGCTTTTTGCATTAGTGTTTCACAGTGATTTTTAGGTCCAATTCTGTCATAAATGTTTCCCACCCAAAAACATCTTTGACCTGGCCGAGAAATTGCTTCTTTGGGGAACACCAGCTCTTATATATAATCTATCAGATTCATACCTGTGGTCGTGGAGGGTCGCGGTTAGTTGACAATCAACAAACTGTCTATGAATAATTTTTCATTTTCAAGACTTCACATTCACAAAATTATTTTCTGGTTATTCTTACAGCAGAGACCTTCGTTATAGTTTCGGACGGGTTTTTGTAATATTTCTTAATGCGAAAATCACGAGTAATGTTGAGTAAATCGTAAAGAACTAAAATAAAGGTTCGTATGAAAATTTGTCCTAGGTAGTTCACAGCGCGCATTTTTATTTTGCTGGGTCAGCAATAGTTAAAAATAAAATATGCAAAAAAAAACATTTATGAATTGATTTGCATATGTTGCGGGATTCGAACTCATGACCTTCGGATCGAGAGTCCTTAGCTATCTGCGTCACACTATTATTGAATAGACATATCTCTGAGGCACAAGTATAAATAAAAATGGAGTAAGAAAACATTGACGAATAATGGAAACATAGTGTCACATGGTGAAAATAAGTCTTCTTTGCAAACTATCACAAATGATCACCCGCACTCGCGGGGAACATTCGTCTCGGGTTCGAATGTGCACATGTCCAGTATATACATATGTATGTATTTAATGAAGGGAGAGCAATATTATTATTTTATAACTTTCAAATCATAGTTAAAACTTGCAGCATCTACGTATAAACAATATCAAAATTGAGTCGTTTTTGGACAACTATATTAAAACCAAGTGTTATAAACCAACCGATCCAGACGTCATTATATTCCACCCATCAAATTGTCTCAATCGACATTGCATTCGGTAACTATTTTATCATAAAATGTTGCAATGCATTGAATGTAATGCTGATAGTGCTATTTCGAACCTCTATATTGTGGTTTTACTTTAATTCATGCGCGCGAGAAAGGCATCACCGCTAAGTGGATTAATATGTTTTTTTTTATTGCATTTCTTAGGGGCCATCCACAAAGTACGTCTCGCTCCTAGGGGGGGAGGGGGGTCTCCGAGCAGCGTGACGACTCATACAAAAATTTTGGAGTTTTAATACAAAAAGTGTGACGAAGGCGGGAGGGGGGGTTGAAAATCGCCAATTTTTGCGTGACGTACTTTATGGATCTTCCCTTATACCTTTGAGCTCAGGACCGACCGTAAACATATAAACAATCAACATTAGGCTTACAATATTCGATAGAAGAAGGGTGTCATCTGGTTCATTGCATAACCCAATACGCAATTCACAACTATGTTATGTAGCAACATCTTAGGAATCAAAAGTTATTTTTATGAATTATTTTCCACTTCCATGCATCCTTCTTGACAACAATGTACCGGAAAGCAGTGAGAAAGTATTCGTCTTTACTTTGCTGTGCTCCCTTACTTCCGCTTTCGGTTAGTTCATGCGAAAACCATGATAGTGGTTTGGTTTGCAGCATCGAGAATGTTTTGTTCACTGTAATATTGTAAACCACGACCGATGGATACTATTCCAGAGTGCTGCTTGTGGCATTATCGGCTGAGAAAACGACGTAAAAGATGAGTTCATTGGTTTGCTACACAAGTTATAATAATATGATTTCTAATTTAGGAGCATGCAAAAAGATGCGAATTAATTGGAGGTTTTATCTTTTTTTCCTGATGCGATGCAATTGTTTGAACTAGAACGTTTAATCAAGATTCAATTTTCGTTGACTGAAAACTTCTTGTAACTATGCGGGTTCACTTTTGCCAGCGCCTAATGGGAAAGTGCTATATTCAGTATAATAAAAACAAAAATTTCCTTTTACTAATTTTCATGAAAAGGCTTGTTCAAAGTAAGTTTTTATCAAAATCTAATTCAGGTAAATTTAACTAGAAAACAAAGATATTTTTTTAAACAAAGATTGATTTGGGTATTTTTATTTCAGTTCATTCAAAGTTAATTGCCTATATTCAGGGTATTGAACCACCCGGAGAGGTTATTAATTAAGGCGGGTGAACCAATCGTCGATATACTTATAAACAACTATTTAAAAAAATAAAAAGGCACGTGGCTGTTGTTGATATGTCAAGCAAAAGGTTTTCCTTGCTGCTACATAGAACAAATGTGAAAACCGTATTTAAATTCGTGTTAGTCCCCGAAATTGCTTAATCCGCATGTACCAGTTATGACACTTTTCTTAATTTTAATTCTTATTATGGTGTTCGCCATTCGCCAAGTATTGCAGAAATGCCGTGAATACAACGTGCACACATATCATCTATTCATCGACTTCAAAGCCGCATATGATACAATCGATCGAGACCAGCTATGGCAGCTAATAGACGAACACATGTGGTAGGAGAATTTGTGTACTTGGGCTCACTGGTGACTGCCGAGAATGATACCAGCAAAGAAATTCGGAGGCGCATAGTGGCTGGAAATCGTACGTACTTTGGACTTCCCAAGATAGAGTTCGCCGCCGTACCAAACTGACTACCCGAGCAGCGCACATTAGAGAAATAATGTGTGATTATAATAAGAGGTTATTATCGCTGATAAAACGCTCGCATTGTTTCACTTTTTTCTCTAAGTCATGGTTTCCCAAACTGTGGGTCCCGACCCCCAGGGGGGTCGCGAGCGGATTGTTGGTGGGTCGCGTAGAACAACTATTAATTGCAGCTCGAATGCCAAACCTTTTGATCATTTTTTATCAGGAACATAATTTCAAGTTCAAACCGCATTTTATTTAAAATATATATGAAAACATTTATGCCTAAAAGCTGTCCCCTTAATGAAGAAAAATAAAAACATTTTGACAAACAATATCATGTTTGTCAATTTTTGCATTTGTACATGAAGGTAACGTGAATATTTTTGTAAAACTTGCCGAAACAGATGACATTCTGATTCAATCAATGCTTAATACTACTTGGTAAAATGCATTTTTTCATAGGTGGGTCGCGAGACATATATAATTTTGCTAGGTGGGTCGCATACCCAAAAGTTTGGGAAGCTCTGCTCTAAGTGCTACGGCTTTAACGGTTTCACGACATTCATATTTATTTTGCGATAGAATACAATTTAAACACTATCTTGAGGTTTTATGGACACAACTCTTCAAAAGCAAGCGAGAGACAAAAACAAAAGCTTAATAATTGTGGAACCCGTTTTAGGACTTTTTCTTGATTTTACTTAGTTGAAATAAAGCAATATTTCCAACTGTACGCAATTTTGAACAAAATAACATGATTAATTATTTATGTCAGTTTTGATTTAGAAGAAGTTACCCGGGTCAGCTAGTTTTATATACAAATAGGCTGTGCACTATTGAAACAAACATTTTTCGAGAAAAAAAATTACACTATCCAACAAAATTGAACTTTTTTTCGCTCCCTTCAACCATTTTTAATGTACTCAATAGATTTTTTTACGCTGAATTCAGGTACGTATTCAGATTTTTTGTAACACGTCCAGTTTTTGAGAAAAACGCATTTTAATTAATGAAAGTACGTATTTTCATAGAAATTTGGTTTCTCTCCTCTGCAAAGCTGAATTTCGGCTCCTCACTTTTAGAATAAAGTTTGAATTTTGTAGAATGGGCCTTGTAGAATGCATGTGGCTTGTTGGATTTCATTTAGCACGTACATTTGTTGTGAAAAACGGAATTTCATTCACAAAAGTACGTATTTTCATAGAAATTTGGTTTCTCTCCTCTGCAAAGCTGAATTTCGACTCCTCACTTTAAGGATAAAGATTGAATTTTGTAGAATGGGCCTTGTAGAATGCATGTGGGTTGTTGGATTTCAATTGGCACGTACATTTGTTGTGAAAAACGGAATTTCATTCACAAAAGTACGTATTTTCATAGAAATTTGGTTTCTCTCTGCAAAGCTGAATTTCGACTCTCACTTTTTAGAATAAAGTTTGAATTTTGTAGAATGGGCCTTGTAGAATGCATGTGGGTTGTTGGATTTCATTTGGCACGTACATTTGTTGTGAAAAACGGAATTTCATTCACAAAAGTACGTATTTTCATAGAAATTTGGTTTCTCTCCTCTGCAAAGCTGAATTTTGGCTCCTCACTTTTAGAATAAAGTTTGAATTTTGTAGAATGGGCCTTGTAGAATGCATGTGGCTTGTTGGATTTCATTTAGCACGTACATTTGTTGTGAAAAACGGAATTTCATTCACAAAAGTACGTATTTTCATAGAAATTTGGTTTCTCTCCTCTGCAAAGCTGAATTTCGACTCCTCACTTTTAGGATAAAGATTGAATTTTGTAGAATGGGCCTTGTAGAATGCATGTGGGTTGTTGGATTTCAATTGGCACGTACATTTGTTGTGAAAAACGGAATTTCATTCACAAAAGTACGTATTTTCATAGAAATTTGGTTTCTCTCCTCTGCAAAGCTGAATTTCGACTCCTCACTTTTAGGATAAAGATTGAATTTTGTAGAATGGGCCTTGTAGAATGCATGTGGGTTGTTGGATTTCAATTGGCACGTACATTTGTTGTGAAAAACGGAATTTCATTCACAAAATTACGTATTTTCATAGAAATTTGGTTTCTCTCCTCTGCAAAGCTGAATTTCGACTCCTCACTTTTAGAATAAAGTTTGAATTTTGTAGAATGGGCCTTGTAGAATGCATGTGGGTTGTTGGATTTCATTTGGCACGTACATTTGTTGTGAAAAACGGAATTTCATTCACAAAATTACGTATTTTCATAGAAATTTGGTTTCTCTCCTCTGCAAAGCTGAATTTCGGCTCCTCACTTTTAGAATAAAGTTTGAATTTTGTAGAATGGGCCTTGTAGAATGCATGTGGCTTGTTGGATTTCATTTAGCACGTACATTTGTTGTGAAAAACGGAATTTCATTCACAAAAGTACGTATTTTCATAGAAATTTGGTTTCTCTCCTCTGCAAAGCTGAATTTCGACTCCTCACTTTTAGGATAAAGATTGAATTTTGTAGAATGGGCCTTGTAGAATGCATGTGGGTTGTTGGATTTCAATTGGCACGTACATTTGTTGTGAAAAACGGAATTTCATTCACAAAAGTACGTATTTTCATAGAAATTTGGTTTCTCTCCTCTGCAAAGCTGAATTTCGACTCCTCACTTTTAGAATAAAGTTTGAATTTTGTAGAATGGGCCTTGTAGCATGCATGTGGGTTGTTGGATTTCATTTGGCACGTACATTTGTTGTGAAAAACGGAATTTCATTCACAAAAGTACGTTTTTCGTAGAAATTTGGTTTCTCTCCTCTGCAAAGCTGAATTTCGGCTCCTCACTTTTAGAATAAAGTTTGAATTTTGTAGAATGGGCCTTGTAGAATGCATGTGGCTTGTTGGATTTCATTTGGCACGTACATTTGTTGTGAAAAACGGAATTTCATTCACAAAAGTACGTATTTTCATAGAAGTTTGGTTTCTCTCCTCTGCAAAGCTGAATTTCGGCTCCTCACTTTTAAAATAAAGTTTGAATTTTGTAGAATGGGCCTTGTAGAATGCATGTGGGTTGTTGGATTTCATTTGGTACGTACATTTGTTGTGAAAAACGGAATTTCATTCACAAAAGTACGTATTTTCATAGAAATTTGGTTTCTCTCCTCTGCAAAGCTGAATTTCGGCTCCTCACTTTTAGAATAAAGTTTGAATTTTGTAGAATGGGCCTTGTAGAATGCATGTGGGTTGTTGGATTTCATTTGGCACGTACATTTGTTGTGAAAACGGAATTTCATTCACAAAAGTACGTATTTTCATAGAAATTTGGTTTCTCTCCTCTGCAAAGCTGAATTTCGGCTCCTCACTTTTAAAATAAAGTTTGAATTTTGTAGAATGGGCCTTGTAGAATACATGTGGGTTGTTGGATTTCATTTGGCACGTACATTTGTTGTGAAAAACGGAATTTAATTCACAAAAGTACGTATTTTCATAGAAATTTGGTTTCTCTCCTCTGCAAAGCTGAATTTCGACTCCTCACTTTTAAAATAAAGTTTTAATTTTGTAGAATGGGCCTTGTAGAATGCATGTGGGTTGTTGAATTTCATTTGGTACGTACATTTGTTGTGAAAAACGGAATTTCATTCACAAAAGTACGTATTTTCATAGAAATTTGGTTTCTCTCCTCTGCAAAGCTGAATTTCGGCTCCTCACTTTTAGAATAAAGTTTGAATTTTGTAGAATGGGCCTTGTAGAATGCATGTGGGTTGTTGGATTTCATTTGGCACGTACATTTGTTGTGAAAACGGAATTTCATTCACAAAAGTACGTATTTTGATAGAAATTTGGTTTATCTCCCCTGCAAAGCTGAATTTCAGCCCCTCACTTTTAAAATAAAGTTTGAATTTTATGAAATGGGCTTTGTAGAATGCATGTGGGTTGTTGGATTTCATTTGACACGTACATTTGTTGTGAAAAACGGAATTTCATTCACAAAAGTACGTATTTTGATAGAAATTTGTTTTTTCTACTCTGCAAAGCTGAATTTCGGCCCCTCACTTTTGAAATAAAGTTTGAATTTTGTAGAATGGGCTTTGTAGAATGCATGTGGGTTGTTGAATTTCATTTGGTACGTACATTTGTTGTGAAAACGGAATTTCATTCACAAAGTACGTATTTTCAAAGAAATTTGGTTTCTCTCCTCTGCAAAGCTGAATTTCGGCTCCTCACTTTTAGAATAAAGTTTGAATTTTGCAGAATGGGCCTTGTAGAATGCATGTGGGTTGTTGGATTTCATTTGGCACGTACATTTGTTGTGAAAAACGGAATTTCATTCACAAAAGTACGTATTTTCATAGAAATTTGGTTTCTCTCCTCTGCAAAGCTGAATTTCGGCTCCTCACTTTTAAAATAAAGTTTGAATTTTGTAGAATGGGCCTTGTAGAATGCATGTGGGTTGTTGGATTTCATTTGGCACGTACATTTGTTGTGAAAAACGGAATTTAATTCACAAAAGTACGTATTTTCATAGAAATTTGGTTTCTCTCCTCTGCAAAGCTGAATTTCGACTCCTCACTTTTAAAATAAAGTTTTAATTTTGTAGAATGGGCCTTGTAGAATGCATGTGGGTTGTTGAATTTCATTTGGTACGTACATTTGTTGTGAAAAACGGAATTTCATTCACAAAAGTACGTATTTTCATAGAAATTTGGTTTCTCTCCTCTACAAAGCTGAATTTCGGCTCCTCACTTTTAGAATAAAGTTTGAATTTTGTAGAATGGGCCTTGTAGAATGCATGTGGGTTGTTGGATTTCATTTGGCACGTACATTTGTTGTGAAAAACGGAATTTCATTCACAAAAGTACGTTTTTCGTAGAAATTTGGTTTCTCTCCTCTGCAAAGCTGAATTTCGACTCCTCACTTTTAAAATAAAGTTTGAATTTTGTAGAATGGGCCTTGTAGAATGCATGTGTGTTGTTGGATTTCATTTGGCACGTACATTTGTTGTGAAAAACGGAATTTCATTCACAAAAGTACGTTTTTCGTAGAAATTTGGTTTCTCTCCTCTGCAAAGCTGAATTTCGACTCCTCACTTTTAGAATAAAGTTTGAATTTTGTAGAATGGGCCTTGTAGAATGCATGTGGGTTGTTGTATTTTATTTGGCACGTACATTTGTTGTGAAAAACGGAATTTAATTCACAAATATACGTAATTTCAATTAAATTTGGATTCTGTGCTCTGCAAAGCTGAATTTCGGATCCTCACTTTGGGAATAAAGTTTGAATTTTGTAGAATAGGCCTTGCAGAATGCATATGATTAGTTAGATGACATTTGGCGCATTGATTTATTGTGAAAAAAGTATTGTTTGAGAAACCTTCACAAAACAGAGAAGTCGAATTTCTATGAAAATACGTACTTTTGTGAATGAAATTCCGTTTTTCACAACAAATGTACGTGCCAAATGAAATCCAACAACCCACATGCATTCTACAAGGCCCATTCTACAAAATTCAAACTTTATTCTAAAAGTGAGGAGCCGAAATTCAGCTTTGCAGAGGAGAGAAACCAAATTTCTATGAAAAGTCGTACTTTTGTGAATTTAATTCGGTTTTTCACAACAAATGAACGTGTCAAATGAAATCCAACAACCCACATGTACTCTACAAGGCCCATTCTACAAAATTCAAACTTTATTCTAAAGGGGGGGGGGCGAAATTCCGTTTTGCAGAGGAGAGGAAGCAAATTTCTATGAAAATACGTACTTCTGTGAATGAAATTCCGTTTTTCACAACAAATGTACGTGCCAAATGAAATTCAACAAGCCACATGCATTCTACAAGGCCCATTCTACAAAATTCAAACTTTATTCTGAAAGTGAGGAGCCGAAATTCAGCTTTGCAGAGGAAAGAAACCAAATGTCTATGAAAAGACGTACTTTTGTGAATGAAATTCCGTTTTTCACAACAAATGTGCGTGCCATGAAATCCAACAACCCACATGCATTCTACAAGACCCATTTAATTAAATTCAAACTTTATTCTAAAAGTGAGGATCTGAATTTCAGCTTTGCAGAGGAGAGAAACCAAATTTCTATGAAAATACGTACTTTTGTGAATGAAATTCCGTTTTTCACAACAAATGTACGTACCAAATGAAATTCAACAACTCACATGCATTCTACAAGGCCCATTCTACAAAAACCAAACTTTATTCTAAAAGTGAGAAGCCGAAATTCAGCTTTGTAGAGGAGAGAAAACAAATTTCTATGGAAAGACGTATTTTTGTGAATTCAATTCCGTATTTCACATTAATTGAACGTGCCAAATGAAATCCAACAACCCACATGCATTCTACAAGACCCATTCTACAAAATTAAAACTTTATTCTAAAAGTGAGGAGCCGAAATTCAGCTTTGTAGAGGAGAGAAAACAAATTTCTTTGAAAATACGTACTTTTGTGAATTCAGTTCCGTTTTTCACAACAAATGTACGTGCCAAATGAAATCCAACAACCCACATGTATTCTACAAGGCCCATTCTATAAAATTCAAACTTTATTCTAAAAGTGAGGAGCCGAAATTCAGCTTTGCAGAGGAGAGAAACCAAATTTCTATGAAAATACGTACTTTTGTGAATTAAATTCCGTTTTTCACAACAAATGTACGTGCCAAATGAAATCCAACAACCCACATGCATTCTACAAGGCCCATTCTACAAAATTCAAACTTTATTCTAAAAGTGAGGAGCCGAAATTCAGCTTTGTAGAGGAGAGAAAACAAATTTCTATGAAAATACGTACTTTTGTGAATGAAATTCCGTTTTTCACCACAATTGAACGTGTCAAATAAGATTCAACAACTTACTTAGATCTTGTACGATTTCTTCTATATAATTCAAACCGCTCTCTCAAAGTTATAAACCGAAAACCAGCTTTACAGAACAGAGAAACCAAATTCCCATAAGAATACGTAGTTTTGTTAATTTAAACCCGTTTTTCTCAAAAACTGGACGTGTTACAAAAAATCTGAATACATGACTGAATTCAGCGAAGAAAAATCTTTCAAGTACACTAAGAATGGTTGAAGGGAGTAAAACACTGTTGACTAGTGTTATTACATGGACTCCGGACCGACTCAGACGATTGGGGAACTCCAGGGTCAGGATCGTGCTTTTCTCCATGTCGTTGCTCCAGAAGGCACCGTTAAGATTGCCACGACTGTTACCCAAGGTGTAATGCTTAGGGGCCGTACACTAATTACGTAAGCACTTAATGGGGGGAGTAACGTAAGCACTCCATATAAATAAAAATAGATTTGTATGGGAAAAATCTTACATGGGAGGGGGGGGGTTGAAAAACCCAGAAAAATTGCTTACGTAATTAGTGTACGGCCCCTTAGCTTTCTGGTCGCCGCCTTTATTGTTTTCGTCATTTTCTTGAAACCATTACGATTAAATGTTTACAATAATCCATTAATTCCAACAACACATTATTTTATACTACAATGTTCATCAAAAAATCCGAATTGTAAATACCTTTTGGAAAAATAAATCAACAATAACAAACACATGACATTTCCAAACATTGTATCACTTCTTATGTAGATTTCGGTAGGTTCTTGTACATTAATTCAAAGCAATATAACATCGGCTGGTTGGGTGTATGGATTTGAAATGAAATATCATAGTTTCAATATATGGAGGTTATTATTGAGTATTTCAATTCAAGATCAGATAAATTGAAATTGAAATTCAATTCAACAATATAGAAATGCCATTCAAATCAGTGCAATTATAGCATACAATTTTCATCAAGTTCACACCGGTGCAATGCGATTCTCATCTTCGACATAAAAAATATTCTGAGGCAAATCTTCAACAAACAGCTTTGTCTCTAGAAAGGACGCTCGAAAAGAAGAGCTGGAGTATCTCTTCTTCACACCCAAGACACCGTGGCATCATTCCGTTTGGAGGAAAAACTTCCATTTTCTGTTATTGTTTTCCGTTCGTTTCCACCTCCGTTCACGGGTATTGTTCTGAGTATCTTTTTAATTATCACGGTTGCATTTTCCGGCGTCCGGATGATGGAAGAGGGAGCTAGAGTAGACTCGTTCAATGGTGCTGTTCAATTTCGCGCACCACCGATACAGAATCTAGATTACCATCGGATTGAAACTGTGTGAAGCGGTGGCCTTGAGATCTCGATGAAATGTCAGTTTTGAAAAACGTGCGATGTATTAGAATTTACATAGGTTAGGAACCTACTTACATATCTCGCGATTAGGATCACAGGGGCGTAATGCAATCGCAGTCGATTCCTTTTCGTCGATGTTTTCTTCTTATGAATGTAGCGAATTGCGGTAGTTTTAAGAAAATTGAATAGTGTGGGATGATAAAGGATGGTTGCATCTTGCATCAGTAGCAACAATCACGATTGTAGCTTTTGGAACATTTGAGTTTTTCACGCAATATGAAATTGATGAAGAGAAATCGATCAATACATTTACGCCCCTATGATCCTATGCGCGAGATATGTTTATTTCGCAAATAAGTAATTTTCAAATCATCGTTTTTGAATTTCATATTCTGGAGAGTGGAAAATAAATCACTGGGTCATTATTTTGGCAGACGATTGGGCCAAGTATCATGTGCTATATTTAAGACGCAGGCGACGTCACTACAGGGTGTTTAGAGATGCTTGTCAGTAAAGTAAATGTACATAAAACTAAAACGAAGGCTTCAAAGTTATAAAAACTAAGATTATAATCAAAGATAATACATAACTATTTACAAATTTAAGGTTGAAATGAACTTTTCTTTCACACACTATTAAACTTTTTAAAACAAAGAAGGAGCTGGCACGCACGATTCTGAATCCTGATATTTGTCAACATATCTTCTTTTACTTTTGGCATAAACCGTTTTTATTACCAGACTAAGGCCGAAGTGGCCTGTGCAATACATAAAAGTATTCTCCATTCAGCTCGGTCCATGGCTGCACTTCGCCAACCACGCAGTCTGTGGAGGATCCGCAAATCGTCCTCCACCTGATCGATCCACCTTGCCCGCTGTGCACCTCGCCTTCTTGTTCCCGTCGGATCGTTGTCGAGAATCATTTTCACCGGATTACTGTCCGACATTCTGGCTACGTGCCCGGCCCACCGCAGGCTTTCGATTTTCGCAGTGTGAACGATGGATGGTTCTCC